>NW_010209885.1:0-4258 GCF_000695765.1 Mesitornis unicolor | reverse complement strand
CTAAGATTTAAATAATTATTTGGTTTTGTGATGGGGTTTTTTGTTTGGTTTGAGTTTTGTTTTGCTTTACTTTGTTATTCCTCTGTGTTTGCTAAAAGGAAAACATTGCAACATAATGAGGAATTGTTTGGAGTGAACAGAGTTTGGAGTGAAGATCAAATGCATATGAAGTCTAGAACAGTTTTTCTTTTGCTCAATGTAAATGAAGGTAAATGTATTTGTTATCCCTTGATCTCTAATTGAAAAAATTAAAAACATAAAGTTGCTGAATAGCTTGTTACTATATCCATATTTTGCTTTTGACTTTAACTAGCAGGTTTGCCAGCCATTCATCTTGTAGAAATGTTTTTTACTTTTTCCTGTGATTGTTTTTGAAATGTAAAATGTGTTGACACGCTATTGTTCCTGCCTATGATTTTGGAAAGGTAGAGCCTTAAAGATCAACATGAGTCAGGAATAATTAAAACAGTTGATCTAATGAAACAAGACCTCACAGGATCTGCTACTATCATCATCATGTGACAACTGTTTATTCTGTTAGAAAACATAAATTCTTGCATGAAGGACATTGATATTGTTTTGTAAATCACTCCTTGGTTTAGTTTCCTTTAAACACTAAAAGTATAAAATCCATGAATTAAGATAAATATTGAACTACTGGAGTACACTGCAAATCTTACAATTGCTAGCTTGATTTATAAAACTGAAGCAGGCAATCCAAATGTTAAAGGTTACCTTGCTATCTATTGATTTAAGATTTCATACTTCCATAGACTGCTATGGTTAAGCTCCCAGTAGAGCTACATAAAACAGGAGAACAGTGTGACTTCTCATTTTTGCCATCCCCAGAGAAGAACAGAATCATTAGCCAATAATAACATCAGAGAAAAACCTATTAAACCTCTTACAGATGTCAAACCAACACAATGACATAAAAGTAAGAGTGAACAGAGACAGTGGCCCACAGAGGATGAAATAAGTTTTGTCTGCTCCATTATAGTGTCTGAAGTAGAGTCCATTTAGGTTTACACTTTTCAGCAGCAACTGACAAAAGTGCCAAAACACTCTCAAGTTTCAATGTCATAACAACTTTCCACAATTTGTAACTGATCTTATTCATTAGTATCTGAGAAATAAAAGGTGGTGAACTACAGATAATGGCAAAAGTTAATTATGAAACTATTATCCCACAAAAACCCTTTGTAGCATAGTTTTGAAACAGGAGTGAGTACTAATTCACAACAGTTTTATTATTAATTGCTTTTAGCATCTAGTTCATTAAGCACACTATGCTCGTATGTACAATTTTTAGAAGTGATGTGGGAAAGGAAACCATGACTAAAACCAAAATTCCTTAAAATGTTAATACTTCAAGGATTTATTAATGAATTCTGCCTGAGAGTAGTAAGATCAGTTCTAAGAGTATTCATAATGGAAGCCCTGTGGAGACAGGGAGAAAGAGCAGGAACATTTATGAATCTGAACTTATGCATATGCAAGAAACATGGAATGAAAGGGAAAACAAATCAGTTCAGCCCAGTCAAAACCACTTAAAAAAAAAGCTGGAAAAGATAATTTTAACTTTCCTAGTAATGCTTCATTCAGAAGAACCCTTATAAGAAAGGCAACCTGGAGGTAGGTTTGGAGTAGATGTAGGTCACCTGGGGTAGGTCATCACTACACGGAACTTTTCCATGTACTGCCCCTATTATTAGCTACTTATGAGATTCTTTCTAGATTGTTAGGAATTAGAAACTACATCAAGACATTTTACAGAGAAAACTCCATTTGATTAAAAAAATAAATCCTAGAAAAACCACAACAGCTTCATATGTAATCTAGACAAAAAGGAAGTACAAGTAATTGGATGTGGTCCATTGACTGATAGAACTTCAATTTTGTTGGGTTTTTTTCAAAAGAAAATAATAAAATCAATGTTACGTGAATTTTCTAAAAATATTCCATGTTAATTGCATTAACTTCTATTAAGTATATCCTAGTTCATTTAAACATATTCCATTAATGAAGAAAATATACAATTTACTTTGCTCTTTTCTACACAGGCATATATGAATGGATATGTTAAACAGTTAAGGGGATTTTTATTTAGATTTAAATCTAGAAAGAATTAAATCTTTGTAATTTACTTAGAAAATACAAAAAAAACCCAGAGTAATAAGAGACTGAAGTGGTTAGTGCTGATGATAATGTTTGACATGCATGTATCTTTTTGGTCAAAGTCTCATATCTTATATACAACACAGGGATAGTGAGTTTATTTTGACAGCTTATGAAAATGACATAGTTTGACAAATAGGAAAACAGTATTTTAATTTTATAAGAGCATTCACAAATGCAAGTGTCCATTCAAAGAAGTCTCTGATGTATAGAAGTGATATTTGCACATAAAACAACTGTTAGAAGTACCTCTTTGACTGTAGCATATGACAAAAATAATAGGAGTAATTTGCATTTCAGACCATTTTCTACTAAGGATCTCAAAGCATTTTAATATTGCCAATAGATTGTTGTCTAATGCCTGGAAGTCAGATATTGATGGCTGCTGCTTCGTCATCAGAGAAACTGAATCACTGAGTATAACATCAAAATTGTTGAATGGATTTTGAATTTAAAAATATTTAAAGATACATGAGTAAATGCAAAATTATTGACTGAGTGTTGATTGTGCTAGAATAGCTAGGTACACTTATTTGATTAGATAAATTAAACAGAGGAAATACAGTCATTTTGATCTGCACTTCAGTAAAGAATTTGACATAGTGTTTTGTTGGAAATTTTGAGGTTATGCAGGCAAGTACAGACATTAGTGCAGGAATTATAAGGTGAGCTAACAACTGCTTTCAGGAGAAGGGGAGGGACTTTTTACAAGGGCAGGTAGTGATAGAATGAGAGGGAATGGTTTTAAACTGGAAGAGGGTAGATTTAGACCAGATATTAGGAAGCAATTCTTTACTGTGAGGGTGGTGAGACACTGGCACAGGTTGCCCAGGGAAGCTGTGGATGCCCCCTCCCTGGAAGTGTTCAAGGCGAGGTTGGACAGGGCTTTGAGCAACCTGGTCTGGTGGGAGGTGTCCCCGCCCATCGCAGAGAGGTTGGACTGGATGATCTTTAATGTCCTGTCCAACCTAAACCATTGTATGATTCTGTGATTGAAGTTGCCCCAGCAATCCAAAAGACAAATGATGATGAAAAGGAGACAACTTATGTTGATAAAGTAGTTACTGGCCTGTTAGTGAAATTGCTCAGGGAATGATCATCAAATGCTTTTTGTCTTTATATCCGTATTAATGATGATTACACAACAGGTAGGGACATGCTGATGAGAGAGAGGTGACAGGGAAGTATCATCACAAAGAGAAGATAGGAATATCTTACAGGATAAATGTGAGTAACAGAAAATGAAATTCAGTAGTAGTATAAAATGCAAGAAATAAGCATTTAGAAACTAAAATATTTCACCTGTTAAGAGAGGGCAGTGAAGGCAAGAGTCCAAGTGATATGACACAGTTACAACATAATGTATCTAAGTTGGTCATAAATGACAAATTCAACTGAAAAATACAGTTGCAGAAAAGAAATGAGAAAACACTGAACCCACAGGACTCCTACAGGAAACTGAACCCACTCATTCAGATTCTAGAGAAAATAATGCCATCTGGAAGGGATGAAAAGAAGGCCAACTAGAACGATTAGCAAAAAAGCTAAAACACATGCAAACAAAACCAAAACAAAAGAGCTTAGTTACATAGCCTACCAAAACAAAGGCTGATTTTTCTCCAAATAAATGCACCAGGAAAATGAACATCGAAGAGGGAAAAGAACTGCTTAAACTAAAAGCCAAAGTTAGCAAAAGAGGTTTCTAAACTGATGAAGAATAAGTAGACTTAAGTTATGTATTGGGTTTTCTGTGAGGGGTTTTTGGTTGTGTTTTTGGTAACAGGGGAAGGGCTATGGAGATGGCCCTTTAAGAACCTACCTGAAAAGCTCCCCCTTTTGCCTTTGTCAGACCCACCTCTGACCAGGGCCAAGCCAATCAGCACTCCTGCGAATTTATGTATTTAAGGGGGGTGCAGGGCATGCTTCTCTCTCTCTGTCACTGGCTTTGATAAGCGCTGTCCCAGGTGCGGGTGGCACGGCCCCAGCCTTGCCCGGCTGGGCTTGGCCGGCCCCGACCGAAACTTAAGCTTAAGCCCCGCTGCAGCTCCATCCCAAGGGAAAAAAAAAAAGGAGAGAGTCG
>NW_010209884.1:0-1017 GCF_000695765.1 Mesitornis unicolor | reverse complement strand
ATATAATTTTATGCCTCTACTTTGCATTTGCTCCTGGGTTTGCTTGCGGGATGGGTGAGGGGGTTCGATAGCACCTTTAGAAAATTCACAAGTTGAGCTGGGCAGGAAAGAAAGAGGGGAAAAAAAACCCAAGAATATAGAGGGAAATTAGAATAAATCAAGGTGAGTCGCGGCTTCGGAGGCTGTAGCACCAGGCGGTCCCGGGCTTCAGTGTTGCAGGACCAAAATAAAAGGGAATTTTATAAAAAACAGGAGAAAAATCCCGAGAGAAAGAAACCTCAGCGACTCCGAAAGGACCTTGAATAGAGAAGAATAAAAATAAAAGATCAACAGAGCAACAAAACAGAGGGAAAGGGGGAAATATTAGAGAAAAATTAGCACCTTTGCTCTGAACCTGGCAGGAAAGTCCCGGCACGGCTGAAAAAAAACCAAACCAACCCAAACGAACCTAAAACTACTCGAAAATGAACGAAAAATAACCCCCAAAATTCAAAACCAACAAAACCCAAAGCACAGCGGTGAGGTAGCCTTCCAGAAAAGGAGAATACGCAGCGAAGGGTCGGGTCTGCTCCCCTGATGTGCTTGGGATTGAAAGGATTTTGCTGCCTGAATAAAAAAAATAAAATAAGAAAAATAAAATTTCAAATTAAAAAAAAAACAAAAAAAAAAGGAGGGGGAGGGGGAGAGAAAGGGAAAACAACAACAAAAAGCAATTTATAACCAAGAGTTAAACATCTTCCTTGCAGCAAAAAATTAAATCCTAATGAGATGCGAGAAGCAAAGCTGGGAGGGGGGGAATTTGGCCGGTCCCGGTGCCCCGGGCAGGGGGGGGGGTAGCTCGGTGGTGTTTTTGGGGAGCTGAGGAGCCCCCAACCCCGAGGAGGAGGAGGAGGAGAGGAGGGCAAGCAAGCGAACCCACTTCCTGGTGATTTTGTTTGAAAAGTCATTTATTTTTTATTATTTTTTTTGGTTGAATGCTTTTTTTTTCTTTCTGAGGGGGGATTTTTTTTTTTTTTT
>NW_010209883.1:705-1532 GCF_000695765.1 Mesitornis unicolor | reverse complement strand
TCCCTGGGTGGGTTGAGCCACGTCACCCAAACCGGAGCCTCCGAGAATGCCGCTTCACACCCCAGTGCTGCGCCGGTTCTCCCGCTCGGTGCTCAGGGCACTGCCAGGCTGGAAAATAAAGGGAAATTAAGGCAGATTTGGTACAAAAACGGGCATAGAGACGTGGCGGTGCAGTACGGGCGCTCACCCGGTGTTTCAGGTAGGAGAGGTAGGTGTCCCAGCCCAGCGTCACCACGTTGACGTACAGCACCCGGTACTTGGGCGCCACGAAGAGGAAATTCATCAGCTGTGCCACCGGCCACACGCACCAGTCCGCCTGTCCGGAGCAAAAATGGGCGGTGAGCGCCTGCACACACTGGGAATGGGACAAGGAGCTTGGAGGGGGGCGGATTTACCTTGTAAAACTCCCAAAATTTTTCCTTCAGCTCCTCCCAGCTCTCCTGTAGCGACTGGCCCTCCAGCTTGCCCATGCCTGTGCGGATAGATGGGTGTCAGTGGGGACAGGAGTGCTCACAGGCTCTGTGTGGATGGGAATTATCATTGCATTGTGCCAAACACCCCATTATGCCTCAAAAACAGCCCACAGTGGGCGGGAAAAGCAGCAGGGGGGAGGGAACCCCAGAAAACCCAAGCCCACCCCAGCCAGGGTGGGTGATGCACTGCGCCAGCACCCACCCACCGCGAGATGACACCGGCAGCGCGAACCACGTTCAATATTTGTCACCAATGATGCCACATACCGAGGAAGTACCAGGCGCCCAGGACAGGCGATGCCACCAGCTGATCGATGAGGACCTTCTTCAGGACGATCCGGAGCCTCCGCACAC
>NW_010209883.1:0-674 GCF_000695765.1 Mesitornis unicolor | reverse complement strand
GCGGCCCCCAGCCACAGGTACCAGTAGTGCATCAGCGGGCCCATGCTGCAGCCGACAGCGAACATGCGCCCTGCAACACAACACCGCGGTGAATTATTGATGTCCCCCCCTTTTCCCTCCCTTGTGCCCTGCTCCGAAAGCAGATCTGGCCCTTGATAAGGCACAAAGGGAGCACGAGTGCTGGGGAGCTGGACATTAATTCCCCTCCGTTGTGATAACGAGGAGAAATTAAATGATTTGTGACACTGTGGATGTGTCCCCTGTCACCTGTGCGGTCCAGCTGGTGCTGGGTGTTGGAGTGGTGGCGGCGGTGCCAGGCCTGCTGCAGGGTGTCTCCGGCGGCCAGCAGCGCCCCACAGCTTGCAGTGTTGGTCAGCAACAGCAGGCGGCCGGTGAAGAGGGGCTTCCAGCACTGCAGCAGCCGCCGGCCCTGCGCCCGCATCCTGCGGGATGGCGCCCCCCCCTCGCCTGCCGTGGGGAGTCAGTGGGGCTGGAGCACGCATCTCCCTGCAGCACCCCCTGCCTCCCAGTCACTCCTGTGTGCCCCAGTTAGCCATGCTGTGCCCCCCCAGTTAGCACTGCTGTGTCCTCAGTTCCCCCTGTGCCTCCCAGTTCCCTCTGTCCCCCTCAGTTTCCACAATTATTCATGCTGTACCCGCCAGCTCCCCGTGTCC
>NW_010209882.1:407-1274 GCF_000695765.1 Mesitornis unicolor | reverse complement strand
TCCCTCAATGTCCCCCCATGACCCCAATGTCCCCCCAGTGTCCTCCCAAAGCCCCAAATGTCCCCACTTATTGAGCCAGATGACGGCGTTGAGGTCCAGGTGATTCGTGGGCTCATCCAGCATCAGCAACGTCGGCTCCATAAACAGCGCCCTAAAACCAGTAACCCCCCAGTATCACCAGTAAGCCCCCACTACCCCCCCGTTTACCCCCCTAAACCCCCTCCAAGGCCCCGAATTTGGGCACTTACCGGGCCAGGGACACCCTCATGCGCCACCCCCCGGAGAATTTTCGGGTGGCCCTGTTCTGCATCTCGGGGGTGAAGCCCAAACCGGCCAAAATTCGCCGCGCTTTGGCTTCGGCCGCGGCCGCGCCGATGGCCCTGAGCTCCTCGTACACCTGCGGGGGTGCAAATCGGGGTGGGGGGCAAAACTGGGACCAGTTTGAACCATCCCAGTTTGCCCAGTGGGCTGCTTTACTGGGATAATGGGACGGGCTGGTTCCCCCCCCCAGTTTTGGGGGGAATGGTGTGGTCTGTTGACCCCCATTCCCAGTACAATGGGGCATCCCAGTGGTCCCCCCATTCCCAGTATAATACTGGGGTCCAGTCCCCCCATTCCCAGTATAATGGGACATCCCAGCCCCCCATTCCCAGTATAATACTGGGATCCAGTTACCCCCATTCCCAGTATAATGGGACACGCCAGTGCCCCCATGCCCAGTATAATGGGGCAGCCCAGTCTCCCCATTCCCAGTATAATACTGGGGTTCAGTCCCCCCATTCCCAGTATAAAGGGACATCCCACTCCCCCCATTCCCAGTATAATACTGGGGTCCAGTTCCCCCTATTCCCAGTATAATGGGACACC
>NW_010209882.1:0-333 GCF_000695765.1 Mesitornis unicolor | reverse complement strand
AATGGGTCATCCCAGCTTCCCATTCCCAGTATAATACTGGGATCCAGTTACCCTCATTCCCAGTATAACAGGACACCCCAGTCCCCCCATTCCCAGTATAATGGGACAGCCCAGTTTCCCATTCCCAGTATAATACTGGGGTCCAGTTCCCCCATTCCCAGCATAATGGGACATCCCAATCCCCCCATT
Source organism: Mesitornis unicolor (assembly GCF_000695765.1). Taxonomy (NCBI): domain Eukaryota; kingdom Metazoa; phylum Chordata; class Aves; order Mesitornithiformes; family Mesitornithidae; genus Mesitornis; species Mesitornis unicolor. Next base: position 144 of record NW_010209882.1, on the reverse strand, counting down.
CCCAGTACAATGGGACGTCCCAGTCCCCCCTTTCCCAGTACAATGGTACAGCCCAAGCCCCATTCCCACTGGGCGGCTGGACCGTACCACTCCTCCCCAATGGGGGGGGATGGACACCAAAGAGACCCGTTGGGGGGGGTTCAG
>NW_010209881.1:0-24368 GCF_000695765.1 Mesitornis unicolor | reverse complement strand
GGGGTGGGTGTGCGGAGCTGCAGCCCTTCGAGCTGGGGCGCGACGCGGAGCCCGGGCACGGCACGACCCACCCCGTCTCATCCTTCGCGCTGCCCTGTGTCTCCTGTACTGCAAGTGAGCCCCGCCGCCCCCCCCGTCACCCTCCAGGAGCAGGTGAGCCACTGACTAACGCACATTGTGCTCTCGGCGACTCCACTGTGCGTGTGACAGCGGCTAACCTGCTCCTCGGACAGCGCTGTGCGGCCACCTCGCCTCAACGCCATGGACCCATGCCTCGATGCCACGACGCCTGCGTCCCCTCTCTGCCGCCCAGGTGAGGGGCTCCGTTGTGCAGAGGAGTCACCTCCTCATCCAACGCTGCTGTCCCGCCTCCAGCGGCTTCCCATCCTCGGCCTGATGAACCCCTGATGCGCAGTTTGGTAGTGCTCTGCAATTAGCCACTCTGCGTGGCGGAGCATGAAAAGATTGAACGCTTCTCGCAGTGGGGCTCGGTGTGTCCGGCAGGACTGGAGATGCGGGGGGTGGGCCGTGGTGGCGCACAGGCGCAAAGAATTGGTGGTAAAGTTGCACAGGAGGGATGGCACGCTCCCCCCGCTCTTCTCCCCTGCTTTTCTCCAAAGTAAGTGCGTGCTAGTGGACTCCGTACCAAGTTAAAGAGATGCTGACTGAACTGCTATTGCCAAGGGTGTGTTAATAGAAGAAACCATGCCTGGTATTGCCCTGGATGAGTCACCTTCAAAGAGAGACTCTGGTCTGTTAAACAAAAAGCAGAAATGAGCCTTGCTTTCCATTTCTGTTGTTTTGTTTGCCATCCCACCCTCACCTTTGCTTGCCACTCTCCGCTTCTTGCCCCAGGGCTCTGTTGGCCCCCCAGCCCTGGCTGGGCGCTGGCAGATCTGCCTTGCACAATTGTGCTCTGATGTCACGCAGGTGACTCTGACTTCATGGCTCCAAGGAGCAGGAAGGCGAGCTGGGCAGGAGCTCCTCCAGCTGCCCAGGGCAGCTGTCACTGGAAATGGAGGAAGTGATGAAGCAGATTGCTTTTCCTACAAAGTTCTCTCGCAATTTTTGGGCCGGTGAAGAAGCTAGGTAGTTGAAAAATGTCTTTTTTTTGAAGCATAATGCAACAGTTTGCAACAGTTTCTGCTTGGAACAACCATTCACCACAGTCTGCCAAGGTTCCCAGAAAGGGCTCGGGTATTCTTCGTCTTGCTTGGGCTGCTCACATGTAGCCCTAGACCTTTCTAGAGGCTTGATCTGAAGGAATCAGCAGTGCTCTAGTAAGTAAGTAGTTAATTCCATGGAAGGCTGAGCCACAACGTCTGCACAGATAAAGTCTCTCATGGAAAAAGTCTGCCACACAGAAATTTTGCCTGTTCCCATCTCTCCTGTCTGTGCTCATTTGTCGTTTCTCCCTCTGGGTCCCAGAAGAGCATCTGCCCTTCTGCAAGAAAAATCAGCTCTCTGTGCAGCCTGGGTGAGTCTGGGGTGCTCAAAAACACTGGAAAGAGGAAAAATGCTTGAATTTACCAAAGCTGCTTTCACACTTGTTCAGAAGCCAAATGTGCCGTTTTTGATTGGGGCTGAGGAGAACAAGTTTGCAGCTTTCTCAGCCCCAGAAGGCTTTTCTCCAACCTAGCTGTACCTACAGCATCTTTGCACTGCTGGTACCAAGCAGGCAGGAGCACATAGACACATGGAGAGCAGGGAGAGGGGGAAACCTGATGCAAAATACACCTGTGTATGACTGCCTCTGCAAGCTGAACCGAAGCCTTGCAGTCCCCTGCCACCCCATTTTATAGGTGTCCACACACATAACAAACCTGTCTCTAAAAATAAAGGTGGCCTGTTTCTCTTTGAAGAAATAGCCTTGTGTTTGGGACTGTGCTGCCCGATGACTAACCCCTGGAGATGCCACTGGCAGAAGCAGCTCTGCGTGTCGCCTGGCAAGACTTGTCCCAGTTCCCATGAGCAGCACTGTGGTATGAACATTTCTGACTTCCCACTATCTATGGAACCATCCTGCTCAGCTCCAGTAAGCAAAGGCAAGGGGTTGAAGTGATGTTTGGTTTTGCGTCTTTCTTGTATCTCTCCCCTGTAAGCGGGGGAGGGGAAACATACAGCTCAATTCCCGGTTCTAATATTTCCGTGGCATGATTCAAACCTAACCTGCCGTGCTGTCACCTGAAGTCTTCAATAAATAGTGCAAAACCAGTGTTTGCGTGCTTATTACTGTAATCCAGGGCACCAGACCAGCTGAAGAGGACGGCTCTGCCTTCTCAGTGACAGGTCTGCATTGCGTGCCCTGTGCCTCCTCTCTCTTATTTTGCCTCTGCAGCCAGTTATGGTGACTTGAAGAGGCAAGGCAAAGGGTGTGACCTCGTTGTTCCTCAGGCAGAAACCCCAGCATTGGTGCCTTCACCTTTGCCATAGCCCAAGAGCCCCAGAATGTTCCCAAGCAATAAGAAAATACACCAGGGCTAAGATGCCCCTTAATTTCATTTTTTTCAGTAGCTAATTAAAGAGAATCCTAAGGTGATGCTTAACACCTGGTAACAATAGTCAGGTGCTAAAAGCTCCTGCTCAAAACTCATGCTGTAAGACATGTTTTGGGGAGAGGCAGAGGTATCCCTTACAGAGGGTAAGATGCTGAGATTCAGGCCTGTTAAGCTGAAGGGATTCTTTGTGCTCCTCAGAGATTTTGTTCTCGTTTCAGTGCTTCGCAGAGGGAAGTGAGCTGGCCTAACGCTTCAAGCACCGCGCTAGGAAGCACCTATCGTGTTCTGTCTATAACGTGTGCCAGTGGCAGGTCCTACGTGGTGAGCTTCGCTGAGGAGCAAGCTGGCCTGTGAGGAATCGGAGTACATAAATTGTTTAAGAGGGAGTCAGTCAGTTAAATGCAAGCAGGGACTTATATAATACATCCTAAAAAAAAAAAAAAGATTTCTGCTGGCAGGAGGTTCCATTGGGATTGAAACTTGCTCATCCATAAACAAGAAAATTTCCCAGCCTCCTCTAGTGCTTTATGATTTTTTTTTTCCCAGGGCAAGGTAGAATGCACTCAATCTTTACCCTGAGACAGAATAAAGAAGATCATCACAGGGAGAGCAGACAATGCTTCCTGCCTGGACACACATGACAGTTCAAATAGTTTCTCTTCTCCGTCTGCAGTGAACTACCCTTGCAGGAGCTGTGTGCCCAGGAGCAAGCAGCAGAGCATCTGTACACCACTTAGGGAGCAAAACCAACAGGCATTTTCTCCTCCAGTCATTCACACCTTTCTTTATGTAACTGGTGCTGAAGCATGTGCTTTAAAAGCTGCTTGCCAAATCTAGGGGCTGGGAGGCAGCACAAATGCTTCTAGCACTCTAGATGTAATTTAGGCAGAGGGGGGAAATAAAAACAAACCCAGACACCAAGGAACTCATACAAACCCGAGACTGCAAACTGGGGGTGTTTCAAGTGGCTGCAGCTGTGCTGCCCTTCAAAACTGCCCACTGGGCATGGGCACCCTGAGCACCATCTGCAGAGGATGCCTGGCCTAACGAGCCGACACAGTCCAGGGTAGATGGACAAGAAGCTGTGAGCCATTTTTCTTATGCAATATTAAAAAAAAATCAGTGAGAATCGGATAGTGCAGACTGAAGAGCCCCAGGGAGGCTGGAGGTAGCTGAATTACCCTCCCGAATGGTGCCTTGTGCTGACAGAGCCTACTGGTACCTTACAAATTTATTTTATTATTTAAAAAAATTACTGGGACTGTTTGCCAGAGAAAAACAGTTATGTCCTCTGCTTCATGATTTTTATGTGGCACTGGTAGCGAGAACCATCCAAGAGGGAGAAGCCCACTCCTGCCTGCCGCAAGGAAGGAAGAAGCTGCCCTGCAGTGCCCGAGGGACACGGAAACGCAACTCCTCGCTCACCAAGGCCTAGCATCCTTGAGCCACCCCGTACGCTTGGATCCCTGCCTCGCTCGCAAGCCGGTTGTTCCCTCCCCAGTACTCTCTGTATGCTCGGCTTTTAGTTTGTTTTTTTAAAGGAAAAGACAGTAATTTATTTGCTTTGTTTAATCTCATAACAATGAATAATTCCTTCCTACTGCTCTGTAGTGGCCTAGAAAAGGACAGCATCATCTCCACTGTAGGAAGAAGGCTTCTCCCAGGGCATAAAATTTTAATTAGGAACAATCACGCAGCCTTGAAATGGGAATTGCGAGCAGCAAAAAAAGTCAAACCATCAATAAAATATTCAATGGCAGAAATGTATTATTGACATAGCCTTTAGACCAGATAAAAGCAGAAAGGCAGGGGAGCCACAGCGGGTATCGAGCCTCGCTTGGTTAAATAACGCACAGGGACCCACACGCTCGCCGTGCCATTGCACGCCCCCCTGTGCTGGGAGGAATATGGGTCACTTGCGGGTGGAAGTTTCCTAAGGTAATAAATGAGTTTGATTAACACCTCTTCCCCCTGCTGCCATAGGCACCACGGCAGGAGGAGAGGCGTTAATCAAAATAATTTATTACCTTACGAAACACTGCTGCCTTTACAGCAGCCGGGTGATGTTTATACAACACAAAACGAAAAAAAATAAAAATCTGCAAAACGCCACAGCTTTGAGCTGAAAAAAACCAGTCAGCCCACAGCCATGGTGCTCTCCCTAATCCCATGCCTGATTCTCAGACCTCGGTAAGGGGGACAGCCAAGTTACACTGTTCCCCATCCCATGCAGCAGTTCCAAATCCTGCATCACAGCCAAGCAGCATCAGCTACAGGGCCAAAGTCTGCTGTGAGACAGATATGTACATATATATTTTTTTTTCTTTAAACCCTTCTTTCTACTCTCTCACCTCCCTCCTAATAAAGAATGGTGCTGATTTAGCCCGTCAGTCCATGTCTGAAGAGAAATAATCCACAAAAATAATAAATAAAATATAAGCAGAAGCACAGGGCAAACCCCCCATGCAAAATCAGAGATTCAAATTAATTGTCTGCCCTGTTTTTCCTGGTGGGAGTTGCTGTAAGTGGTGACCCTTTTGTCTTCCTATTTATTCTGCAGAAGGCAAATCTACAAATGTAGTCTGAAAAATGAAAGATACAGTTCTTATCCACAGAGGTCAGGTTTTCAGGGCACAGAGAGGACTTCACATAACATCCCAAAATCTGCCCATGTCCAAGGCAAGCGGGTTTTCTGAACCTGCTTGTCTGGTGTTTTGCCCCCAAGCAGCACTGAAATGTCCTTTACAACCTCCATCACCCTCCACTGCTCTTAGCAACATGGACTCTTATTTTAAAAGTAAGCGAGTCCAAACAACGAACACAAGAATCCCAAAAAGCAAGCAAGCAGGGGAGAAACTCCTTGATGCAGCTACATGGTGCAAATGTATTTTAAACTAATTTTCTCCCAGATACATGATTTAAGGTGGGTGGGAACCAACAAAACCAACCAAACAAAACCAACCTAAAACCAGCCCAGGAAACCCTCCCCCCGATTCAGAAAAAGATGACTCTGAAATTGCATCTCACTGTAGTCGTAACTGGAGACGCAGCTGCACCAGCGCTTTCCCAACAAAGCACTTTAATCTTTCACTGTCACTTGACCAACCTGCTGAGCTCCAGCGGCACCTCAAAAACCAGCTTTGAGAGGGGCATGTCCCTGGAGACCAGAGCCTCAGGGGAGATGCTGGGCGAGAGCAAGATCTGACTTTCTCGCTTGTGGTTATCCCAGTGCAGACGGAGGAGCATGAAGGCAAATGGGAGGTTTTGCCCTTACCTGCTCCTGTCTGCAGCTGAGCACCATCCATCCCCTTTGCCTCCTGCCCTAAAACACTCAAAAGCTGCCGCTGTGCATTATTAAAATGCTGCCATGTTTCATCCCAGAGACAGCCGCCCTCTCACTGGAGATAAGCCTCATCCACTGGTTGTAAAGTACTTTGTGACTTAAAAAGAGAAAAAAAAAAATCACAAAAAAACCCCAAGGAGCATGTGCATAAGATGCATTTGGTCATAAAATACTTACAGCTTTAATTCGGCAAATGGAAAGAGATGGAGATGGCTTGGAAACAAAAGAGGAGTCTGCGTTAATGTGCAAATCACTCGGATATGCCCATTGGGCACTAGACCAGGAGCCAGTGGGGATGGCTCGCCCAGGCCACAGCACACACGCTTGCTTCGCTCAAATCCTTTCCCAAAGATTTATTGAAAATTACAGTTGCAGCACACCAGGTTACATTCACACAGGGAGAGCAGGGTTTTATGGCAAACACTGCTCAAGTCACGTTTTTTGCGTGTGACATGTTGAACACGGGCTTGGGGACCTCCTGGACAAACTCATCCCCTCCCCAGACCACTTTGGTTTCGCAATTGAAATACAAGGCAACCCCCGGGACAGATGACAAAACCCAAGAGTAACTACTGGCCATCAAGTTAAAAAAAAACCCAACAAAACAAACCCAAGAACAGTGAAATGTCACCAAGAGCATTTTGGTCCTGCTCCCCACCTGCACTGCCACCAGGGAAGGGCTTATTCTGATCTTTTTATTTTAAAAACAAGTTTAAAAATTAAGCGGTTTTAAGAAAAAAAAGCCCCTGCTGTGTGTTCCTGCTCCCTTGACGTCTGGTCTGTGGCACCGTGGAAAAGGCGTTTCTAATACAAGTTCCTTATAATAATAAAAGAGAGGGGCGGAAATTTGTCTTAAAGCTGTTCTTGTGCCTGCCCTGCAGCCAGTGAAGAGGCCGTCTGCCATGGCCCCGCTTGCTGCAGTGAGATGCTGTAAAACCCATTAACTTGCTCCATCCAGGTGAGCCTCCAGGCAGGTCTCCACCACTGCTTCGCTCCCCTCATCAAAGGAGCAAGGACTTTTCTGAATGCATGATGGGTCTTTTGAGCAGGCTACACAGAATGGGAGCACTGCTGTTCTCTGTTGAATATAGAAAGCACTTTAAAAAAATAGAAGGAAGTTTCTTCCATCAACAGGGGAAGAATGTTGCTTTGTGTCATCGGTCTCTGGTTTTATTTCACAGTCTGTAAAAATACTCTGTCTGGCCATCCACATCCATTCACGATATAAAGCAGTAAAAAAAAATTAAAAAAAAATATATATATGGTTTATTTATACAGTTACACTTGCAAGGCAATCAATCCTCTGGTGGCCAGGCCCTTCTACCTCCAGATGCTCTGCCTGGTTGATATGACTGCAAGACAAGACAAAAACAACCTGAGCAACCCCATCATGGTAGGCGAGCGCTTGTGAAAAGAGGAACAGAAAACAGGGTGTACATGAGCACAAAGCCTGGACTGGGAGATGGACTTGCAGATGCCACAGCATCTGGTGACATAGGGATGGACATTTTGAGCTGTGAGGAGGATGGCAGTAGGGTTTTGCTGAGGGGATGGTGGCATTAGTGGAAATAGGATGCCAGGATGCAGCCAGGGACATCAGAACTTGCTTTTGCTGCACCCAAAAACATGCTGCAAGGTGGAAGAAGGGTCATGGGAGATGGAAAGGGTTTTGTGGTGAACTGGTCCTCAAGATGGAGTGAAAGTGACTCCTGTAAAAGATGGGAGCCAAACCTTCCCTATCCTAACCCTAGCAAGGTCTTAGCCCTGGGGAATGTGGGGCAGCAGGAGAGGAGATGAGGAGCATCCTCCGCAGCTCCCAGCAGGGTGAAAAGCTGGACTGCCAGTGTGCGAGCCCCTGGCAGCAGAGTGGAGGCTGCCAGGGTGTAAGCCTTGCTCTTCCTAATGGCATCTATAAATAGCTCCAGCCTCCCGCTTCCAGCACATGTGCTCGCTCTCCGCAGCCTGTTTTGGGCAGCAAAAGCCTCTCCTCATTTCCCATGCAGCCTCCCCAGCCTGGCTTGCCCTCCCAAAGGCCTGCCTGGGACATACGCACCCTCGGGGTTCAGGCTGGACACCAGGGGCTCTGGCAGGGTCCTGGGATGGCTGAGGAGCTGCTTGGTGCTGGTCCGGGGAGGTGAGTCAGCATTGGCAGTGGGAGGAAAACCTATGAGACGGGAAAAAATGCCTGGCTCAGGCAGGGCTCGCACCTCCCGCATTCGCCAGGCACGGCTGCTCCAGTGCCATGGGACAGCCACGTCACCGTCTTTGGGTGCTCCAGAGTAGACTGGGAGCCTGACTGGGTCCCTGATTTCCCCCATCCCCTTCCATGGGAGTCCCCCGACACCTCCTCTCGTCCCTGCAAGGATGTGGACTTAGTCCTGGGCACCATGCTTGCCCTTTCCTTGCCTAACTTGAAGATGTAATCGGTGGCTGCAGCCTGTCCCCACCAGCCCACAGCCCCCAGGGGCTGCCACTGGCCCGTGGCTGTCTGCTTTTTGCCACCATGGCCGTGGTAGCATGCAGCAATGCTGTGGAGGAAAGCTTCCTGCAGCTGCCCCGGCCCTAAAAGCAGCAACACAAGATGTGACTCCTGAGCATAGCTATGAGCAGCCCTGAAGCTTCAGTGGGGAGGAAGAAGGAGCCCCAGGGCTGGCAAAACTCAGAGACCCCCTGGGGTGGTGAACAACATCCATGTCAGCACCAAAACCCTGTCCCTGCTGCCTAACCTCAGTGCCCAGGGCAGAACCAGTCAGCTTTGGAGCCAACCCCCCCGAAGGGGATGCCAACCCCCTTGCAGGGGGAGGCAGGTAGCGGGCAGGGGTCCCAAGGAGCAGCCCCCGCGGCCGAGCCGGCGGCAGCATGCTGACCTCCGTTTCTCCGGCAGGCTGGCAGCTCGCGCAGGCTCGGCTCCGGCTGGGCATCCTCCTCAGACCTGGCCTGCAGGATGGTCACCGTGGCCCCCGTCTGCTGAATAAACTGCTGCAAATTACACTGCCTCAGCTCCTTATTTAACTCCTCCAGCTCTTGGGTCTGGGCCTGCAAAACACACACCGAGGGGGTGGGACAGGGTGAGCCACATGTCCCCCCCGTGCCCCAAAACCAGCTGGCATACCCACCCTGGGCTGGTCCTCTAGCTGGGGCTCACCCTGCCAGAGCCAGTGGAAGGGATCTTGGGGGTAACCACAGCTCAGCTACCTCTCTCTGAGAGCCTGTAGGAAGGGGGATGCCCGGGCAGCAGGGATGTGGAAAGCACTGTTTTGGGAACAGCCCTGCTTTGCTGCGTCTCCACAAGAGGGTGCGAGCACCCGTCACACGGCGGTCACAGATGCAAACGAGATGCTCAAGATGATGCTGGAAGCACGGCTGCTCCCTTTCGTTCCACTGAAGGGGACCCAGTGGGCAGGTGTCACACAGCACCTGGACTTTCTGATGCTGGGGAGGGCTGGGACAGGTGGGGGCATCACGGCTCAGCCCCACTGCTGCTATCTCCACACCACACGGCCACTGTGATGAGCCCAAGCCCCTGCACAGCTTGCATGGACAAAAGACTGCGTGCACAGGCACCACGGAGACCTATGCTATCCCTGTCCATGACTCCTTCATCCAAGATGACAGACTCCTGTGCCAATGCCACCGACTCTGCACATGGACCATTTTGCTCCGTGCCGGAGCGGGGCGATACTGTGCCCCCCATGCACCAGCCAGCAGAAGCCCCAGCCCAGGTGCAGCACGCATGGAGAGCAATGGGCTCCTGCGCCAGCTGGGTAAGGGTGGTGGTGCTGCCTGACGGCGGTCACTGCTGCTGAGCCACCTCCATGCATCCAGCCCCACGCTCACTGGTCAGGAGTAAACCCCCCCTCAATCCATCAGCCCCATGCCACTGGAAAGCTGGTCCCATCCCCTCCCAAAGGTCCCACCACCCCAGGGGGCTGCTCAACCCATTCCTATCTACCTGCAAGTTCCTTTCAGCTTCCTCCAGGGCCTTCTCCACGCTGGCCAGGTTGCTCTCCAGCTGGGTGCCTTGCTTGACCTTGGCCTCTAGGTCCCTTTTCATCTTGGCAGCCATGTCCTCCAGCTCTGTGGGGGTAGGTGCAGGAGTCTCTTTTCCCCTCTTGGACCTCTCAGCCATCTCCCACTGGATCTCCTCCTGCAGCGCCTCGGTTTGGGCACTCAGCTCATAGATCCTCTGGGTGTACTCCTCTAGGCTGGCCCGCAGGCTCCTAACCCGCTCCTGCTGCTCCCGCTCACACTCCTTCTCCAGCCGGAGCTCGCTCTGCCAAAACTCCTCCTCACCCAGCTCTGTCTCATTCCTCTGCACCAGGTGCTCCAGGTAGAGGATCTCGTCCTCCTGACTGGTGAGCCGGCTGCGCTCCCAGAGCCGTAGGTCCGTCTCCAGCGTGTCCCCATGGGCCTCCAAGGAATGCAGCTGCTCCTGCTGCCGCAGCACCCTCCTAAACAGCTCCTCCTTGGAGGGTTGTACAACCCCACTGCCCTCCAAGTCCATCCCTTCCTGCACTTGGTGCCTCCAGTGGCTCATGGTGAAGAGGCTGCCGGAGCCTGTAGGCCCCAGATTAAAGGTCATGGATTTTTTCGGCTCCCGGGAACGGGGTGCATCCATGCCAGTGAGCCTGGGCTTGATGGGCAAGCTGGCCCGGATGAACGTCCTCTCAGGGGCTTGGGGAGCACCCTCCGAGGAGGGACGCTCAGCCACACTGGGGCCTGTCCGCCGCAGGACAAACTGCACATCGTTGGCATACTGCCCACACTTGGCCAGGCCGCTCCTTCTCCCGCAGCTTCTGCACCAGCACGTAGCGGCCCGTCTGACCTGCCAGGAGGAGGTGAGCGCGTCAGATGGGGAAAGCCATGGCCATCAGTGATGTGCCAAGGCTCCTGCCCCACAGGCAGTGGATGATGAAATCCCCACCACCCCAGAGCAGGACCTCACACACCCAAGATCTCCTCTTCCCAGGAAGCACCTGCAGAAGGTACATCCCCCCAGCAGATGGACACGGCTCACCGATGGCCCGCGCCAAGGCGATGACCACTTCTTGGCAGGTGGTTTGCTCGGAGACACCGCAGACGACCCTCTGGATCCCGTCCACCCAGACCTTCAGCTCCATCCCCACAGCCGCTGGGCCTCAGATGCACTGGGTCGTCGCAGGACGGGCTGCCTGCAGGGAGAAAAGAAACCAGGTTTTCATTCCAAGCTGCTAACGAGGAGTATGAGACACTGTAAGACCAGCGTCATTAAATCATCTTTAACACCAGCATCATGTAAGGTGCATCCCAGACCAAGCAGTTGCTCACTGCTGCCCTTCATCCACCTCCATGGCTCTCCCTGTGCACAGATTGCATTTTTGTTCGTATTACTAAAACACTGTTGTTCATCTGCAAAAAGAAAACCCAAAAAACACCTTTTTTTTCCTCCAGGTCCAAATCTTCCTGCTGTGGGAAATGATGGGGTTTGTGTGCCTGCATGGTGATCAGAAGTTGCTCAGTTATTTCTGCTGTGAATACAGACTTTTAATGGGTTTGCTGGACTTTCACTGCAAATTCTCTGACAATTTGGCAGCACGGCAAGGGGGATTTTCTGGACAATATTGGAAAAGTCAGAGAAACCACTGGCTGCCCACCCTTGCAATGGGATATTGAGAGAAGGTGCAGATAACGCACATTTTCATCTATTTACCTTCATCTCAATTTATCAGAGAGAGATTTAGAAATTAAAATAAAGCCTCCTTCTCCAAAAGAATGTGACCGAAGGTGGGGTTTGGGAGGAGGAGTCAGGCATGAACAGCCACAGTGAAACTTGGGCTTCCAGAGGATGCTCTGCCCAACACCTCCTGCACTGAAATGACACTCATTAGCCCAGGTGCACCCAACTCTGCCTCTCCTGTTCAACAACTGCAACAGTCTTAAAATACAAATAATAATAAAAAAGGAAGCACAGCTATAAAGAATTCAACTACTGGAGTTTACAGTGTTTTCAAACACTGTGTAAATAAATATATATATTCCCCCCCCCCCCCGAACGTTGTTTTTTCCATCATCAGGCTTGTCTGAAACCCGTGGGTAGAGGAACGTATATAGGAAGTTTCCAGGCTCTCAGTCCAGGGGTCCCAAACCGCTTTCCCAACCTAACCCAGCTGGTGGCAGCCTCTCCATCCCTCAGCTTCAGCTCTCCCAAGCCTGCAGCTGGGCTGAGAGAAAGCTTACCCTCAGGTTGAACAGCAGGTTTGGTTTACTTTTTTGTTGCCTGCTTAAGTCATCAAAGGAAGGGTCGAAGGGTCCCACCTCTGGTGATGAGGGATTTTTGCCATGTTGCAAGAAAGGCAAGGAGGAACCGGGGATGATACAGCTTGGTGAGACCGTTCCCCACAGGTGCTGCCCCTGAAATGTGGGCACAGAGTGGCCACTGCAAATACCTTGGCACTGAGCTCATGTTTGCCTTGGCTGGGCGGCCATGCAAACAGCAGGGGGTGAAGGGCACCTTGGGCTCGGCTGAGCCCAAAACCACTAAAATTCTCAAGGTTCAGCCCAGTTTCATTTCAACGCTGGTTTTGGCACTGCTCTCCCACTCTGTGCATTCAAGGCTGCAATTGGCCCCTGGTGCAGAGCAAAGTCCAGGTGCTACCGCGGCACCACCCAGCTCACCCCAGAGCCACTGTCCCCCTCTCACCACGGCACCCCAAGACCACATTTGGGGTGGCAACGCACCCCAGGGAGCCCCAACCCCCCCCCAGCCAGGGTCCTGGCTAGCACTGAACCTGGCTTCCCCTGCCCCAACTCTGCGAGGAGGCCAGGAGCTTTGAAATAAGTAAGAAAAAAATAACCCAGCTGATTGAGTCGCATGGCACAGCCTCACCTTGCCCGAAATATCCAGCGGTGCCTGAACACTGCCAGCTGCGGAAGTGGGATGGCCCCCGGCACACCAGTCTCAGGCCCCTGTTTGGGTTCAAACCCAGCACCAACCTCCAGCCCCGCCTTGGTTGGCCACCCTGGCAATCATTTACCAGGAGCCAGCACACGGCACACCGCTACCAAAAAGCTGGGAGTGGCGGCAGCCAGCTTTTCACCTGATACAGGGGGAAAAGCCCCAAAAAGCAGCTGGTGCACCCCTCCCCTCTGCATCTCTCCCTGCCACATCCCCCAGCGTTCCCAAAATCCAATTGTTTTTATTATTATTTCCTTAAAAGTCCTTGCAAGTAAAGGGGGTCCCCATTAACTGACTGCTCACTGTAACCCGTGGGGTTTTTGGAGGTTGCCATCCCCAGCTCACTAATGGATACAGGATACTATCTGCCCCCTTGCCAGGGGATGGGGCTGCTCCCTCCTCTGCCTCCCCACCCCTCACCCCTTCCTGGGGCAGGATTAGTTCCCCCAGCCCACCCAAAACCAGGCTGGCTGCCCCTGTTCCCCCAACGTCCTGGGCTCACAGAGGATCTGACCAGATGAAGGAAGCTCATCCTCATCTCAGGGAACCAGTGATGCTCCTTGCACCCACCAGTCTCTGCTTGGAGGGACAAACCATACACAGCATCTCATCCCCAATTTTCCATCACACCAACATCACCCTGGGTCAAAAAAAAACCCAGACTCGCCCTAGAAGCCATCAGGCAATAAATCCCAAAACCTCGCCTCCAGCATCATCTCTGCTGCAGTCCCCTTAGCTCTCTACCATCCCTCCTAAAAAATCAGCAGCTGGGAGGTGTCTCTGCTCACTTGTCAATACAACCTCCCTTCTCCCCAAGCTTTACTGCAGACCCCTGCTTTAATTAGTGGGTGCCTTCATTACAGTACCAGGTAGCAAAAAGGGTGGTTTTTTCAGAACCAGCTTCTTGGGGAAGAAGCACTTCTCTGCGGGAGGCCAGCTTCCAGCTGCCTATGTCTGTATTCGCTCTGGGAGGTCACTCTGACCACGGACCAGAAGTGCAGGCAGCTGCCAGGCCCTGCCAACTGCCCTGAGACCAGCACAGAGAAGCGAGCAGGTGGCTGTGGCCACTAGGACACACGATGGACACGCCCAAAAGCCACTCTCAATTTATTCTTATTCCCCCCCTTCTCCCCCGCTGTGGATTTCTAAATTGCTTTTACTGGAAGCAGATTAACAAAGTGACTAATTTTCTGCTCCCTTCCCCATGCGATGGGTCCTAAAATTCAGGGTAGTGATGATTCATACCACAACTTCAACAAATTTCCTAACTAGGAGTTGGAATTTCAAATGCTGGCACTAAAAAAAAAAAAATTTAAAAATTCACAATCTCAGATCTTGCAGATTCATTTTGCTTCCTGGTACCGCCATCTCCCAACCTCCCCAGAGCTGCTGAGCTAAAGAAAGAGGAGATGAAGGAGCATTTCTGCACGTGCAGGAGGATGCATGTTTTCAACAGCTCCTGCAAAGCATCACCCTGATGGCTGCTGGGACTTGCAAGGGTTTGGTGATCTCCCTGGACCTGAAATAATACATGTCCAGCCAAGAAAACTGGCTGGTTACCCTCCTTACAGAGCAAGGGCTGCCACTGATTTGCAGGGATGTCCCTGTGTCCCTCACAAGGACTCTCAGAAGCTGAGACAGCACCTTGCAGCCAAGGATTACAGACATTCTGCAAGTGCCTTTGTCCCACATTTTGCCACACACAAGAAAAAAAAACACCTCACCAATTCTGCACCTAATGGCAAGGCTAACTGCAACCCAAACCCCAAACACCTCCACCAGAGCTCCTAACAAGCACCATCTGGGACCAGCGTGAAGCTTTTGAGCCAAGCACTCCACCAGCACCAAGGTTTTACCCATTTCTGGGGGTTTGCTCACCTCCCTTGCTACATCCACCCCCTGGCAGAGAGCTGGGTATAGGGCCAGGCAGGCAGGAGAGCAGCGGCACAGGGAGAGCTTCCCAGCAAGCGTAATTAAAACTGCCTAAAGGCAGAAGACCAGCCTTTCGGGTCAGGGTTTGAGTTAGAAAGACTCATAATTAATAACGACGTATTCGTACTTGAGAGCAGGCTGTGATAAGCCCACCTTCCAAGGAGGACCAACACGTCCATGGAGACCAGTGGCTCTGTATCTGGATGTGCTCCAGGCAGATGCTGGGCTACTCTTGCTCATTTTGTTCCTGCTTTGATCCTGACCCTCTCGCTCCTCTCCTGCTTGATACCAGGGGAATGCTCATCCCAGCTCTGTGCAGACACACAAGTAAAAAAAACCCCAACCAATACATGAGTAAACAGCAAGCAGTGAGGGGAGAGGAGTGGCCCCTTACCACCACCCTGCATGCCAGAGTGCTGGCAGGCTGGCCATGACTCACCACCCTAGATCAGCTGCTGCAGTGACGCATCCGGCAGCTATTTAGTATTTCCTGAGGCCCCTCCCTGCTCAAAGGGGAAGAGATGGTACTTGCCACCATGCTAAATCCCCCTGGGAGGGCAGAAGCCTCCCTGTTACTCAGGTGTGGAGAGATGATCAACATTGAGAAGATGCATGGGGAACCAAACCTTCCTGATGGTGCTCATTCTGCAGCAGCTCGGAGGGGACGGGCTGTGGTCCAGGCTCCCCTCCAGCCCATCAACAGTGTTGTCCTCCTTTGGGTTCCTCCTTTGGGTCCCTTCTTTGGACCTGCCCTCAGCTGGGGTGTTGCAGCAACAGGGCAGCTCTGCTGCGCTTTCTATGTCACGTCCATCCCAGGCTAGAAGGTGAGACCACAGTCAGAGGTCGAGGCCATGGCTAAGGGTTGATGCTGGGCTAGGGTTCCTGCGCTAACGGGTTCCACGCTGGGTGGAGGTGACCTCTCACACCTCTGAACAAGCTGGCTGCACAGCAAACTCCGGTGACCACTGATGGTCACTGCCACTGCAGCAGGGAGCACCAGGCAAAGCCCTGTCTGCAGCAGCACAGGGCAGGACCTTTCCACAGTGCCATGCTCATCCTGAGGATGCTGTCCCCAGGATCCTGAAGAGACACAGTCTCCTGGCCTGATGCAAAGCAGCCAAAAGGGCCACCTACCAAAGAGGTCATTGTCCTCTCCTGCAGCATGGGGGCAGGACACAGGCACAGGGCTTCAGCCTGGGGCAGCAAATGGGTTACTTCATCCCAGGGCAAAAAGCTGACGAGTTAAACCAGCTCCAAAGGTGACAAACGAGTCCTACCAGAGCAGCCACAGCCCAGAGAGACAGCTCTTCATCCTTCTGCTGTCACAAGAAGGGTGTGCAAGTGTTACTCACCCACCAGGGCTATTGAAGCCACCAGCTCTTATGCAAGGTGGCTGCAAGCACCCAGGAGCAACAAAAGAGCAGGCATGGGGCTCTAATTCACACCTGAGCAGCTTATTTAGGGGTGACCATAATAGTCCACACATCCCTGGTTCACCCATCACACCCCATCCAGCTTCCTGCCTGATAGCAAGCCCTTAAAAATCAGCAAATTACTGAAACGGGTAATTTCAAAATGGCACAAGACTTTGCAGACTCTGCCTTTCTCTCCTCCTTCGCTGGAGAAACCCCAGCTGGGGACAGGGATAACCACTGCAAATGTTGCTTGAAGGTGCAGCTTTACCAGAGATGTGTGAATGGATCCCAGTCCATGCTCATCCCTTGGCTCCATCACACTTCATAGAATCATAGGATGTGCTGGGTTGGAAGGGACCTTCAAAGGTCATCCAGTCCAACCCCCCTGCAGTGAGCAGGAACATCTTTAACTAGATCTGGCTGCTCAGAGCCCCATCAAGCCTGGGCTTGAGTATCTCCAGGGATGGGGCCTGCACCACCTCTCTGGGCAACCTGTTCCAGTGTTTCACCACTGAAGAACTTCTTCCTAATGTCTAATCTATATCTACCCTACTCTTGATTAAAAGCCCTGTCCTACAGGGACTAGCCTCATAAAAAGTCCCTCCACGGCTTTCTTGTAAGCCCCCTTCGGGTACTGGTGGGCCGCTATAGTCTCCCCAGAGCCTTCTCTTCTCCAGGCTGAACAGCCCCAACTCCCTCAACCTGTCCTCATAGAAGAGGTGCTCCAGTCCTTGGATCATCTTTGTGGCCCTCCTCTGGACCCACTCCAACAGCTCCATGTCCTTCTTGTATTGAGGGCTCCAAAGCTGGATGCAGTGCTCCAGGTGGGGTCTCACCAGAGCAGAGCAGAGGGGCAGAATCAACTTTCTCACTCTGCTGGCCACACTTCTTTTGATGCAGCAAGGATGCTGTCGGCCTTGTGGGCTGTGAGCACACATTGACAGCTCATGCCCAGCTTTTCGTCCACCAGTACCCCCAAGTCCTTTACCGCTGGGCTGCTCTCTATCACATCATCCCCCAGCCTGTTCTGATAACGAGGATTGCCCCTGCCCAGGTGCAGGACCTTGCACTCATGAGGTTCACATAGGCCCACCTCTCCAGTTTGTCTAGCTTCCTCTGGATGACATCCCATCCCTCTGGTGTGTCAGATAGCAGTGGGTTTCTGCCGAGGGCATCTTACAAAGCCCAATGCATACTCAGCATCTGCAGAAGTTACATCCATGCTTCAAGGGCTTTTTGCCCCCAAAGGAGGTTGAAGGGTCAAGCCCAGGAAAACTAAGTCCCATGGCACATCACTCAAGACCTGAAGCATCACATGAGCCTGAAGCCACAGACCACCACTGAAGTCCCCCAGCAACCCAAGAGGGACGCATCCCTCTTGGGATCATTAGGATCTTGCAGGAACTGCCCAGAGACAGATTTCTGGAGAGTCATTAGCACTCTGCCAGCAATCCCCCATTAAGAGCTAAAGAGAATCTTGTAGGTTTTCTACTCCACTTCTTCCCCAAAATTACAGACCCACACTAACATGCCTGAGGTGTACTGACGAGGCTGGCTGATGCCAAGCAGGGTGGGAAGAGCCAGGGATGAATCCTGCTCGGAGTTGCGACGCTGTACGGGGATGGGCCTCAGGGTGACAGCCTTCAGCAGGGATTTAGGGGAGGTAGGCTCACGCCCTGGCTGAAGCAGCTCACCTCATCCCAAATTTCTTTCCTAATTTCTTTCACTAAAGTTTTTGGGCCTGCTACAGCATTGGATCCACACAGAAGCTTCAGAAACAGCATTGGGAAGGAGCTATGGAACCTTTTTTCCTCTCTTAAACAAGCCAGGATGTGTGGCCATGGCAGGCCAGCATCAAGAGCCGTGTTTAAACATCAAGGATCGTGGGCAGCAGTGACATTTCAGGGATGATGACTAGCCAGTCCACCCTGCAGATGAGTGACCAACCAAAAGCTTATTATAAATTAAAAGAAGCAACCCCCCCCTACTGCACACACTCATGTTACAGCGTTTCGGCCTGGAAGGGAAAGGATCATCTTCCTCACCTTAATGCATCGTATTTCTCCCTTGCAGCTCTAATGGTTACCATCCCTGGGGGAAGAAGACCTGGCAAGGCTGGCTAGAAAAGTCTGCCATGAAGATAAAAGTTTGCAAGGGAAACGTCAGCAGCACAGGCTATTGCTGTAACCATTACCACCAACCCCAGACATGCAAGTTAAGAGTGACTTCATGAAAGCAGCCGAGAGTAAATTCATAGTTTTTTCTCAAGAGGGTGAAGTGAACATAGCAACAATATGGAGATTAGAGGGGAAAGAGGAAGGGTTCTTGCACTGCCATGCTCCTTTTTACTTTGTGCAATTGAGCCCACCCAGATGCTAAGCCCAGGAGGGGCTGGGGGAATATTTAGGTGTCCAGCTGCCAGCACAGGGGCAAGGCTGGGTCTAGGTACCTTTGGGCTCTGGGCTGACCCAGATCAGCCTTTAAGATTAGGGGTTAGACTTGAAAACCTTACAGAGTTCAGTCTGCCCACCAACTTTTCTCTAAAACTACTGCCTTTGTTTTAAATGGAAGAAAAAAGAAAAAAGGTGCTTGCTCTTCAGTTGTCAAGGCACCACTGTACCTGCAGCTGCTGCCCAGCTGTGAGCCCCAGCACAGCAGCTCTGGGATACCCAAATGCCCGTGGTCTTCAGGGCATGGCTCATAATCCAGCTCGTAAAAGCCAAGCTCCGAGGGGTACTTGCCAGGCCCTCTGCATGCAAACGCAACCCCAGCATCTCCGCCACGTTCATCTTCCATTGCGATCATCAGTGAAAGCATGATGCAATTTGCAAATATTCCCCCACCGTTACACACAGCCCACTCCCCAAATCAGAAAACAGCTTGCATTTCTCATCATGCAGGACGCAGGAGGAATGCTGCAAATCTGGAGATGCAAGAGCCTGTTCAAGCTTTGAAAATACTCCGAAGTAGCCAAAGTACCTTCTTTCTCCTCCCCAGCCAAAGAGGAGGAGAAGTCTTTCAATTTCCTCCAAATTTCCATTTTTCACTCCTCAAGGGTGAGACCAAAGTGCTGAAAACCCAAACAATGAGCTATCTCACCCAATGCCTCCAGAAGAGCCAAAAATGACCCTCAAAGTGCAGCTTCCTCGTGATGTTCGCCTGGTTCAGCCCAGAGAATGAGATGCACCTTGGCCACCTACAGGGCAAGCGGAGACAGGCACTGAACTGGTGCTCCCCATCTCATCTCAAAGCAACCAAGGATTTAATTTCCATAGGATTACAGGAAAATTCAGGCTCTGCACCTCTCCTTCAAGTAGGACCAGGGACATAAAAAAGCCAAATGACCTACAAGTATTCTACCTCTAACCTGCCTTCCAGCCTTCTTCAGAAGAGTTGGTGTCAGCCACCAGCAATCCTCTTTCTGCTCCAATTCTCATCCTACAGGAGAGAGTAATTAACTAATTAGCAAATGCAAAACCAGGGATAAAGCGTCCAGATTTTATTTTCCATTTCCAGAATAACTTGCAGTTTCCTACCCTGCTTTGGAAAGTGGCCACAGGCCAAGGATGCGCTGCTGAGTCTCTGGAGGAGAGGATGCACTGATGAATATGCAGATACATGCTGCCACAGATACTTATTTATGACTCTGTAGGATTAAAAAGGCCTTTAATGACCATTTGCTGAGAGCTAAAACTGCTTCTTTCTTTCTCTTCTGCACACAGAGACACAGTCAAATAAACAAGAGATCCAGAATTAATCTAGGCTGAAACCTTTGATAAGACACTTGGGTATTTTAGAAGTCTCTGCTTTCACACTACCTGGCGCATGATTAATTAGGCAGAGGTGCTATCAATCCCTGTCTGAACCCATCCAGAGATAATAAGCTCCTTGAAGTGCTAAAATGGAGGTGCATCTCTGGAGAGGCAACTCAATCACCTGTCTGGCACTAAAACACAAGGGGCCATCCATCAGGAGGTACAAGTCACTGCCCTTCAACAAGCAATGGATATCACGGCTGCATGGCCAACTTTAATCCCCAAAACTGCTTTGCTGGGAGGTGGTGAACCTCTGGCTGAAGGGGTTTTGATGCTGGCTCCATCTCCTACTCCACATGTAGGAGTCCTCCTTCCAAACACTGGGGGTCAAGGGCTGCACCAGGACTCAGTGATACCAAAAGGACCAAGATGGGATAGGAACTGGTGTTGAGGACCATGCCAGCCCTCCTACCTGCATGGAGAGGGAGATGCAATAAAAATAGATTGGTTTTTCAGAAGCATTTAGGAGTTTAATCCTCATGCAACTCATGTTTACCTGGGGTTGTTTTGGGAAAAGTCAGCCTTTTAAACCTCCTACTCCAACTTCCTTATACTCCCAGCAGGTCATTAAAACACCAAATGAATTCAAGGAGGACAGCACCAAGTTCAACATCACAGCCTAGGCCATCCTCAAACCACATTGAAACACTCCAAAAATTACTTGAGGTGAAGCAGATTTGAGGGACACCTAGTCCGTGGTGAGCAGCATCTCAAAGACGCAAAGTGATGTTCCTAGTGCATCCACTTCTGGGACCCAGGAATATTTCCCTGCCAGAGTGGGAAAGCAAATGTAACATAAGATGCTGAGTTTCTAAGATTTTTAAAAGACTAGGAAGAGCAACAGAAAAAGACTTATTTTTTAAAATAAAACAAAACAACACAACCCTTCCTTGGTACAAATTCCTGTGCAGATACAGCTTTTTTCCCCACTGATGGTGGAGCAAGTGCGAATACCTTGAACCAGCTATGACGTGGTACAATCAGGTGCACAGGCTGGGTTAGCTTCACACTACCAGCTGGGTGCTCTCACCCCTTCCCTTGCCAATGGTTCCCCTGGGCTGGCAGGGAGCAACGGGGAGGCTGCCACTCACTGGGCTTCTCTGCTGAGCCAACTTCTCTCCTATAGGATGCTACAGATGTCTCCAAAGTCCCTATGCTCAGGAGCACAGTGCTAGGTCTAACATCATGGGGGGGCATCTATGTGGGACACTGAACCCCAAAATGCTGTTGAAAGCACATCACCAGTTCTACCCAACTGCCTCCTGTGTAACTGGGTGATGTGGGGAGGTTTAAGCGTGTGGCTTTAAGACCAAGAGTTCCAGCAGGTCCTGCACTGCAGCAGGGGTACAGAGCAGCAGAGGAAGCCTTCCCAAATTCAGGCAGTGCTCAACTACCCCAAAGTTCCCAGCTCAAGATTGATCCACCCATGTCTTCAGGTAAGAAGTGGTGTGGGATTTTTTTCTTTTTAAGCAATGAGTTATTCTAGACGACTAGCCCAGGGCAGCTGGAAGCACCACAGCCCTCAAGAAAGTGCTGACTCCAGTCAACAAAAAGCCAGATAATGAGCTGCTTTTAAAGGCTCATGAACTTGGCATCTGAGAAATGGCATAAAATTGTTAGGAATCATTTACAATAATAGGATTTTGTTAAAATCTTCTGTGGAGACACGCTTATGTCTTAATTTGACTATGCAGGTTTACAAGGACAGACAAGTTGGGACAGATGGAGGAACATCCCTTAAGACGCTCTTAAAAACAACACATAAACACAGACCTAAGACTTAAAATGTCCCTCACGCCTTTATTTAAACCCAGGCACGGAGCAACCCATCGTCAAGCAGCACCTGGACATCTTCCTAGTTCACCACAGTGCCCAGCATTGCATGACTCAAGGAAATACTCTGCTCTGAAGCCTTGGCACACAAATCATGGCCTCCCAGCCAGGGGGAATCAACCCCTTGTCTGGATTTGGTCCCAAAGCATCATCCTCCCTGGCACATGGTGGGACAGGAGAATGTGGGCTTGGGTCATTTCCAAGGCACTACTGGAGGCTTTTCCCATAGCAGAAGATACAAACAGGTCAGAGCAGAGGGATGTTGAAAAACATGGGCGAGATGAACTAGCGGGGGTCCCAGCAGATGCACTCGGGCAGTATTTCTCTGCAGCATGTGGGACAGTAAAGGCAACCACAACACACGCCTCCACTATAGAGGTGGATAACACACATGTTGCTGAACCAGACCAGCTCCCACTCAACGTCATTTTACACCCAGTCCCCAAAATACTTTGGCACAGAAGTTCCTCTATTCGCCCAGGTACAGTAAAACCCTGCATCTTCAGCAGCTATACCACACTACCTTTCTTTTGGTCAGGTCATATTTCAAAGAGCAAGGAAGGGAGCACCCTAGGATGAATCAGACCAGCCATCGCTGCACTGCTTCAGCCAGCCACCACCGGCTGCCAGAAGGTTTGGTCCAGCCTGGAAAGTTCCTCAACACACTTGCTGGGGCCTGTGGGTATTCAAAGCTACCAAGTGCCTGAATGCAGCCATAACTCACTTTTCTTAAGCATAAGGGGGGAAAAAAAAGAATTAAAAATAAATCAGACTTAGTTCTTAAGTGGTTTTATTATCTCAGGGTCAGACTGTTGCTCAGGTCCCCCCTCTTCAAGTCCCGGGTAGAGCTAACTCCCACATTTCTCACACTCATTTGCAGTGTTTTATTTTTTAGAGCAACCGGCATCTCCTTGCTAGGAAATTTCAGAATGCAGGACACCCAGATCCGCACTGCTCAGTGCTGGTGCTGCAAGCCACACTCCTCAGCCCCACAGATTTCTATGAAAAGGTGGAAAAAAGGCTTTAGGAAGGTGTATGCACTTGGAGGTACTTCTCTATTTCCATGCTATTTCTTTCAAGAGGATGTGGGGAAGACAGCAGAGCTTGCCGACAGGGAGGCCAGGCGCCATGCACAGGCTCTCCCCGCAGATAACTGGGATGCAGGAGGATTCCTGGCATTCCAGCAGCATCAGCAGAAGGTAACAGCATCCCCCCTTCCTGAGCAGATACTGCTGGCACTGCCCAGTAAGGAAGACAAGCAGCATTCCGATACACTTCCTGCTCATAACCACCGCAGATACTGCGTGTGCACACATGCATTTGCTCTCTTCTCCCTAGGAAGAGCTGCAATTCTTGCTACATGAGGAGCGTGACCCCACACAGCTACCCTGCAAGGTAAGCAGATGGGTATGTGTTGCACTGCTGCTCCATCCCAGCCAGATCCAGCGCCCCACCATTTGACAGCTGAGCTTTGGTGTTCGTGCTGCCACACCTTCCTGGGGCCACTGCTTGCCTGGCAAGTCTTGGCAGAGTGCTGAACCAGGGCCCACAAGTGTGCCGCTAGCACCAGCACCCCTGGGAGCCAGTCCTGGCTTACTGCAGGGAGCAGCCAAAGCTCCTGTCTCACCTCTTCGGATCATTTCTCACCCGTTTCCAACTGCTTCTTCCTAATTCCTCATGCAATCAGCCATCCTGAGGAGACTGCCACAGGCTGTGCCAGAGGCAACTGCTCTGTTTGAGCGAGAGGCGCACTGCCATGACCCCTTGCTGCATGCAATCCCACCCTCAAACCCATGTTTGGATTTTTAACCTGCAATTGGGTTTTTAACATGCAATTACAAAGTGCTGTTCGAGGGCAGGGAAAAACAAGGAGAGCAGTTTGTTCTCGCACCCACAGCGGGCCACAAGCAGAGTTACGAAATAACCTGCAGAAAAAACTTGCTAGAAGAGTTTGCAGAAGGCATCAGAAGTATGCAGCAAGGAGCTAGGCTCTTATCAAGGAATTTAACCCCCCCTCCCGAGGAGCTGGAGGTGCCTCTGAAGGGTGGAAGGACAGACAGCTTTTTCCCGTGGATGCAGACCATGAGGGGAGGCTCCTAGCATGAGCAACAGAGATCCCATGTCACCTCAGTTGCTCCTCCACTGTGGGGTCTGGCCAGCATTTTCAGTGCTAAGTAGGACCACGATACTGCTCTTTGAGTGGGGCTTGACTGGGCCATGCTGGAGGCAGGAGCTGGGGGTACTTCCCGGTGCCCTGGGCAGGTGTGCAGCAAAGCCACCCAGTGCTTGACCAACCAGGACACGACCAGCACAGCACTGGGCAAGTGGCAAAGAGGCTCCTTGCAATTGCCAAAAGCTGCTCCCAGTCATCCCAGCCTAAGCTCTTGTTAAGAGATTTGAGGTTTCTGCAGGCACTCTGCCCCGACTCACCTCCTCGCCACCCCTACTCCACTCCATACCCGGGCAGGCCGCTGCACCGCACAGTTGCAAAATAACGGGGTTATGCCCCGCTGACGGTGGGCCCTGCCAGGCTGTCCCGGGGGCGGCTCACTCTGGGGAGATCAGGGGCCAGCGGCCCCGCAGTCACAGCAGCAACAG
>NW_010209880.1:0-3023 GCF_000695765.1 Mesitornis unicolor | reverse complement strand
TCTAAAACTCGTGGAATTGGAAATGGCTTTGTATGGAATACGGAAGTATCATTTTCCACGGAAACAAAATTCGCTGCCATGGAACCGGAAGTATAATTGGTAACATAATTTACTATGTAACTTCTGATATAGCCTGGTAAAGTCACTGCCCACATCATCACAGCGTAAATCATTGTCAGACAGCAAAAAAAAAGCAGAGCTCTCACCCATCACCCATAACGGATATACAGAAAATAGGCACAAGCAACAAGTATAAAATAATACACATAGGGGAGCATTCTAGCACCTAACTCAGAGCAAAGCATTAAGAAGACATGATACAATATTGCACTTATCAATGACATGATTTAATCTGTCCGTTTTAATTTTCCAGCTGTTCTTTGAGACTCTCAAAGCAAACAGCACGATGCTTCCTTAACTGAGCAAGCCGGAATTCAAACTATTCAGGCAAACTGATAAAATCCTGTCGAGCCCCACATTAGGCGCCAATAAATCTGTCATGGTTTAGGGATGGGGCCGGTCACTAAATCCTGGAGAGATGCTCTCTGTTAACCCCTCTCCCCTCCCCAGAAGGGAAAAGAGAATAAGGGAGAGAGACTTTACGGGTTGGAAAATAAACTAACAGATTTAATAAAACAATAATACTAATACTACAGGATAATAATGTAAATAGGAATATAATGAAATATATACAGATATGTACAAATATATATACAAAACCATTATAAAATCCTCCCCCCCACCCTTCCCCAATGATGTATATGTCACCAGAGGCTCTGCAGAGCAGGGCACTGGAAAAGTCCCAGACCAAACTCAGCAGCATGTGGGAGCAGGATGCTTCTATCATGCTTGAAACTTCTTGAAAAACATCTCCCTTGAAATTTCAATTTTGAAAATTAAACAAAAAATATCACCTCTTAAACCAAGTTGTACTATGGTAGCATTATTTCAGTTTAATTGAAATGTGGTAGAAAACCTTTCAGAAAGCAGCAGTTGCCTCTCTGTAAAGAACCGTGAATAATGCATTTTTTTGTTTTGTTTTCAGAAGCACCTTCATCAGTCCTCCTGCATGTACGGTAAGAAAATTTGTACTGACTTCAAGTACTGCTGTATACCCTAGATAGCCAGGAAGACATGGAGCAGTACTAATAGTCCAATAAATTGTAAGAACTTTAAGGGCTCTCAAAGATTAGGTTTGCTGAAGAAGATGCACATTCACACGCCCTTCAGTCTGCGTTTTCTTCCCACATGTCTGCACTTTTTTTCTGCTGGCATAAGCCGAAAAAAATGTGATTTTTTGTTTCACAACTGCAAATTGGAGTGCATAAAGCCAAAATTTTGGAACAGTTGTTGAAATGAAATGATGTCTGAGAGCTTATGGATGGGGATTTTGCCTAAAAGAAGCAGCTACTCTTAAAGGAGGAACCTCCAGCCAAATAAATATAGTCAAAGCGTCTGCGGAAGGTCCTCCCCTTACCCTACCTGTCAAGTATACACAGTTTATGATCTTGTTTTCTACGCTCTAAGTCCCCTAAGCTAGGATCTTATTTTCTATGGTCTTAGTCCCCTAAGACATTTTCCATGAGCATTGAGGGACCCTCTGTTGATTTTCCATTAGCTTTGAGGGGCTCTCTGTTGTTTTTTCATTATCATAACAGAAGGGATATAACAAACAGGAAAGGGGCTAATTGTCTTTAAGGCCAGCTACTAAGATGGAGCAGGTTCATACAGACCTGAAAAGCAGGGGGTCAGTTTTGAATTATAATTTGAAACCAGATGGAAACTAGTGTGAGGATATTTGAAGATCATGGTGACACCATCCTGTTGCCTCTGGAGTGTTGTGCACCCTCTGAACGTGCGCTAAAAGCTGTGATTAAGACCAGGGGTGCAGCGATGAAGACAAGCTGCATGGTGGCAATAATCCAGTTCTGCAATAGGACTAAAAAAGAGATGCAAAAGGACTGATAATAGAAAAGTACAGAAAACCCTCCAAAGCTAATGGAAAATGCCTTAGGGGACTTAAAAAACAAGATCATAAACTATGTATACTTGACAGGTAGGGTAAATCATTAAACAGGATAATCAAGTAGCTTAGGACAATTTGGAGAACCGCTTTGTTTAAGGTACAGGACGTATAGGAACAAGAACAATGATGTATACCAAGCCAAGTCTGCAGGTGGTTATGAAGTCAGCGCTACCTCTACGCCTGCTCCAAGAAAAGGGTCACCAAGAGGACACCTGTGGACCAGTGAAGAAAGGAGCCAAAATAGGCTGGACTTATGATAAATAGTTCTACGAAGAGACGGGTTTATTCGCAGTAGTTAGGATGCATATGTATTAGTATAGGGAATAAAAAGAACCTGTGTGTAACAACTAGGGGGAATCTCAGGTGATTCTGAGAGGACCCTGGCACTGTATTAAAGAATACCGACTTAAACCTCTTACGAGTCTTTAAGTTTTGTTTTAGGTCACCTCTCTGGAAATCAGCTGGCGACTCTGGTGGGACCTTCTCTGATCAGCTGCAGGATCTGCTGAGCACAGGACTCCCTTGCCGCAGCCCAGGGAATTTTCCAGAGGGACTCCTCATCTCATTCAGCTCACTGCGGGAGCAGATAAGGACCTGGGTTTAATAACAAGGTGATTAGGTATTCTTTAAATCTGGAATCTGGGACCACAGTTTTTGGAAACCTCCTATAAATCATAAGGGGACGCCCTATGTTGGAGGCATATGCCAGGGTATTAGTACCAGGAAGGCATATCTGTATCTGTCTGTAATTTTGGGGTACCCTTTGGGATTGTTAATTTGGGGTACTCTTCCGGATCTGTGATTTGGGGTACCCTTCGGGAACTTTTGAATGTCTGTATGAATTATACAAGACCTTGTCATTTGTTGATTGTGTGAGTGAATGAGACGCAGCTTAACTTGTGAAGTGAGTGTGGAGTTCTGATCCGCGGTTTCATGGCTCCACGAGGGGCACAGCCAGAGACAAATAAAGCGAGAAATTTATTTTTGTTTTGAAACC
>NW_010209879.1:5687-6076 GCF_000695765.1 Mesitornis unicolor | reverse complement strand
GGGGGAGTACTGGGGTTTCACCTCGCTGAGCCTCCCCTATGCCCCGGAGGCAAAGACCCTTCTGGGAAGAGGCTTTGGGTTGTGCCTGGGGGTGGTTCAGCTCTCCTTGGCCTCCCCGCTCCCAGCCCAGGGTCACCTCGGTATCCAGCACCATGGCCAAAAAACAACATCCCCCACTGCACCTCCTAACGGCACCAAAACCTCCACGAAACCTTCCCAAAATCTCCCCAAAACCTTCCCAAAATCTCCCCAAAACCTCGGTGCTGCCGTGGGGCCAGGCCTCTCCCAGCACCCCGTCCTGGTCGGATCAAGCCCAGGTGCAGGCACTCGGACGGTGACACTGGGATAAACTTCTGTGTGGGCCAAAACTCCCCGGAGCCGATTGCATC
>NW_010209879.1:5389-5604 GCF_000695765.1 Mesitornis unicolor | reverse complement strand
TGTGATCGCGGAAGCGTCCCCCCCGATCCTCAGCCCTTGAAACCTGGAAGCCCCCGACGCGTTTTGGCTCTGCTGAGCGGGGCAGCTGCGCGGCGGGGCTGCAAAATGCATTAACGCAACAGATGCTGCCGCGTTCGCACGCGTACGGGGGTGCGGAGTGGTGGCCGGGGGGGAGCTGGGTTTGTCCGCCCCTGTCCCGGCACGGTCGGCACATC
>NW_010209879.1:5039-5373 GCF_000695765.1 Mesitornis unicolor | reverse complement strand
GCTGAGCCTCTCGCTGCTGTCCGCTCCTTCCCGCAGCTCTGGAGAGCGGGCAGAGCTGGGGCAGAGCAAGGTCTTCGGGCTACCCAGAACAGGCGGTTTTTGCCCCCAAAGCGGGTTAGGGATTTAAAAAATGCTGCGGGGAGCACAGGCTGGGGACACAGCAAAGGGCTGGGCATAACATGGCCCAAAACGGGAGCCTGAGCCCCTGAGAGCAGATACAGTGCCGGGGGGGTTGCGGAGGGGTCGTGCCACCGCTGCGTCCCTCCCTGCAAAGTGCTGAGCTCCAAGCTGGGGCGTTTTTAGGTGCCGAAACTGCTCTGGGTGATGAATGATG
>NW_010209879.1:4680-4969 GCF_000695765.1 Mesitornis unicolor | reverse complement strand
CCCCTTCCTGTCTTACCTGGGCAGGCGGGAAGAGATCCCCCCTCAGCCCGAGACCCCTCGTAAAACAAATAAATCCGCTGCTCTGCAGCCAGGACGTTTCCCGGCAGAGATCGCCCCAGGAGCTCCGGTGGCACAGGAGGAGGGGAGGTTTCCCTCGGGACAGCCGGGTATTTGCAATGGAAAGCAAAAGCCACGGGGAGCCCTTAATGGGATGAGTGGATTTTCCAGTGAGCTGTAAATCCGCAGCGGCTGCTGGCAAACACCTCCCTGGCCGGGCCCTGGGGGGCTG
>NW_010209879.1:0-4658 GCF_000695765.1 Mesitornis unicolor | reverse complement strand
CCCCCCCCCGCCACTGCTGCCAGACCCGAGGGAGCCACGTCTCTGGAGTGTCCCTGCATGTCCCTGATGGCGATGTTCTCAAAGAGCCGGGGAACGACACTCACATGCACGGCTGGAAGAGACGGGAATGCCCCCCCCCGACCACAGTACCCCCCCAGCGCTCCAGAGCAGGCCACATCCCCAGTCCCACAACCCTCTTTCATGTGAAATCCAACCTCCTGGCTCAAAGGGATGCAGCTAATGGAGCCACTGTGGGTGCATCATACCTGGAGGATGCATGGCTTTACCCGAGGAAAAAAATCTATCATCCCGTGAGCATCTCCTGAGAATCCCCAGAGCATCCCTCCAGCATCTCTCGAGCATCTCCTGAGTATCCCTAGGGCATCCCTGGAGCATCCCACAGTGAGCAGCCCATGTGAGGACAGCAGCGCTCCTCCTCCTCCCTGCACACCCACTCCGTGTGCACATCCCCTGGGATGGACACCCCAATGGGGAGCCAAGTCCCCAGGACCCAGCAGCAAGGCGGTTGCAGAGCCCAGAGGGGTGAGGGGATGGGGGGACACAGGGCAGGGGTGAAGGAGAAGCCGTGAATTATTGCCAGGCCCTGAGCAGGGGGAGTTTCCGCTGCCGGAGGTGACGCCTCCCGGCTGCATCCGCACGGGCCCCGCGGCTGCATCCGGTGGGAGCCGAGGATGAGGATGGAGGACAGGCGCAAACCCGGCTCCTCCAGCTCCCACTTCCACTCCAAAGTGGCACCAAAGTGGAAGTGGGGGAACCCGGGAGCCCAGGCAAATTCTGGGAAGTGTTAACTCAAGCCCTGGCTCCCACCAAACCCACTCGTCAGATGGCCACGACCTACAGAGCCCAGTTCCTGCATCCCAGCGGTGAGAGGATGCCCAGGACACCAGTCTTACTGCCTCAGCCAGCCCTGGGGACGGATGGCTTGTCCCCACCTGTCCCCTCCTCATGGGACACACTTTGGTGCATCCCAACCCCTGGTCCCTGCAGGTCAGCAGCACTTTCCTCCCCTCCATGGCCAAATCCTGACCCGGCACACAGCTGGCGTGAAAGGCAGCTCCTGCTACAGGGGCATAGCTGGGTCCAGCACCAAATGTGGGAGCTGTGGCATAAATCACCGTGGGTGAAAGCACCAGTGGGTGCCAGAGGATGGTGTCACCTTGCTTACATGGGGACAGTGGGGCTGGAGCCGGGGTGGCACCAGGATGTGCTGCTGAGCTGCTCCCCAGGTAGGGATGGGGATTTGCATGATGCAATCCTGCAATGGAGAAACGCAAAACCATGGCAGGTGCTCACAGGAACCCAGTGCCACAGTGGGGTGACCCAGAGTCCCCTAAAGCCATCCCGGGGGACTGTGATGATGCTGCAGGTAGTTTGGGCCACGTTACAATGAGGCATTGACCAGGTAAGCTTGGAGCAGCATGGGGGGACCAAGTCCCACAGCCAGAGGCAGCTTCACCCCAGCTCCTGTCTCCACATCCCCACCGACCCGTTGGGACAGAGCAAAGCTCCAAACACCCCCGTGCTGCTCAGCTGGGACCTCTCCCCCTGGTTAAGGAAAATCCTGCTTTCTCCAATTATTATCACTTTCTCTGACAGTGGTGGGGGCTCCTCCAGCCCCTCTGCCCTGGGAAACCCCTACTCTGGGCACTTAATTCAGCAGCAGTGCCCAGTGTCCCTACCACCACCCAGACCCTGGCGCATGACCTGGCAGAGCTCGTTAGACATCACTTGCTAACAAGTGGGGCTTGGGCCGTGCTAGTAAATGCACCAGGGAAGCCATTGGAGCTCAATGAAGTGGGTTGGTGGCCAATCTGTCACCTGCAAGGAGGACCCACATATGTTGGCAATTTGCCATCTGCCCCCAGCCCGTGCCTCAGTTTCCCCACAGGCTGCCATCAGCTTTGTCATCACCTGTGGTCACCAACTGCCCCAGTGGGTCCCAGTTCCCTGGGGTGTGTTTCTAGGTGCTGGGTCTCTGCTGGGCTGTGGTAGAGCTTGGGGACCAGTCCTGCCCGTTGGGACAGGCTGGTGACACCAGCTGGGGTTTCCCTGGGGACACATGGGGGGACAGCCAGAGCCAGCACAGTCCCAGCTGCCCTGCCCCTGGGGACCTTTCCCTGTTACTGCCTGCATTCCCCCTGCATGGGGTACAAAAGGCTGTGGACATCCCAGCCAGATGACAGGGGACTGTCAGGGACAGACAGCATGGCAGAGGGTGTCACCATGGTGGTGGGAACAGATGCTGAGGACTCCCATCCCATGCTGGTGTCCCCGTCACATGCAGATGGTCCCATCCTGCGCTGGTGTCCCTATCCCAAGCCAAGATCTCCACCCCAGGCCAATGTCCTGCTGTCATTTTGTCAGTGCTGGAGCTTCTCAGACCCCCTCAGTTGGAGCAGCTGCAGGTGAGGGGACATCCCACCATGTCAGTGAGCAAAAGCAGCTCTGCAGGGGCCATGGGCACAGTGAGATGTCCTCCTGCCCCCCTGCCCCAGCACCGGCTCCAGCTCTCCCAGCTCTGCAGGGTCCTGATCAGGCCAGGAAGGAGGAACACAGGCCCAGGGCACTCCTGGGGCCACTCCCCTGTCGGGTGCCAATGGCACAGGGTGCCTG
Organism: Mesitornis unicolor; assembly: GCF_000695765.1. NCBI lineage: Eukaryota > Metazoa > Chordata > Aves > Mesitornithiformes > Mesitornithidae > Mesitornis > Mesitornis unicolor. The sequence continues at coordinate 2,024 of NW_010209879.1, read as the reverse complement.
AGTGCAGTGGCACCAGGTCCCGTCCCCACAATGGCTCCAGCCAGGCCCAGTGCCTCAGCCTGGGGGTCCTGCAGTCAGCCCAGACGGGAGCCATGGGGGCTGCAGTGGCCCTGAGGGGTTGGAGGTCCCACACCCGGAGCACCAGCCCAGGGGGGGTCACCACACCCCTCCCTCTGCTCATGGCCCAGGCCCCGTGTCATCCCCCCAGCCCAGGGCCCCGCTCCCGTCCGCAGCCGGAAACACCTTTTTCCTGTCCGTGGGGTTGCAGTGGGGGGGGCGGCAGGAAAGAACCTTGTGTTTGGGCCGTTTATTTATAACATGGCCAGTGAGGGGCTGGATCACCCCACAGCGCCCCCGCTTGCACCCCGAGCCCTGCTCTAGCCCCTGCCAGCCCCATCTCTGTTCCTGTCCCTGTCCTCATTCCTGTCCTCATCCCAGTCTTCATCCCTATCCTGTCCTCATCCCTCTCCCTGACCCTGTCCCGCTCCCCACACATCAAGACTCAGCCTGGAGATCCCCTTGTCAGCAGAAGGAGGCCCAAACTCTGCCTCAGGGACACCATTCCCCTACCACCCAGCCCCACACTCCTCATCCCACTCCGTTTCCCCGCGTTCAGACCCACCCTGGCCCCCCAAGGACTGGTTCCCTGTGCTGGGGCAGTGCAGCAGGGCCTGATCCAGCCCATGACCATGGCCCAGGAGTTTTTGCCCTGTCCAGCCCCTGGCAGGAGGGAAACGCTCAGGAAAACATGGGGGGAAACTGAGGCATGGGGCTGGCAGGGCGAGGAGGGCACTGAGGCTGTGAGCTGAGGCCAGAGCCACACACAGGCAGAAGGGCAGCTCCTATCCTGTCCACCCATGGAGGCCGTGGGCAGCCCCGCACCTCCCCGGCATGGGCAGTTACTCAGCGCCTGCAAAATGACTCAGCCAGGATCCGGCCGGGCCAGCCGGGATTTCCTGACTCAGCTTCCCCAGGCCCAAAACTGGGGCGGGGGGATCCAACCCCACCTCGCAACCCCACAGACACCAACACAGAGATGGGGAGTGCAGAGGGCTCCCCCCATCTCTGTGACCCCCTGGGAGCACCCAAATGCTCTCCACGCTGGGGGCGATGGCACAAGCAGCCACGGCAAAGCCTTGGGGAGTGCAGGCAGCACCCCCACAACTGTGGTCAAACCCTGTCTGCACGGGGGCAAGCGCTTGCCCACTTTGGGCCGGGGGGCATCCGGCAGGGCCGGCTGCGGGGCCTGGCACATCCAGGCTCCCTGGCTTTCCTCCCAGTTGGTTTTTTCCCCGAGGTGAAATCCAGGAAAACAGGAGCCCCGATGCACACACGCTGTGGGGTCTTTGCTGCCGTCCTCCAATGCACCCAAATGTCCCACGGGGGACACGGCCTGTGCCGAAGTCACCTCTAAGTTTTCCTCCTGTGCTGAGAAGCCAGGCTGTGACACTGCCATCTCGCATGGTGCCTGGGATGCTCCACCACCCGAGGGCTGGCCACCTGAATGGGGTGGCCGAGCACCCAAGAGGGAGAAGCCACCAGGCCACCCAGTCCCTTCCATTTTAAAAAGGCCACCAATGCCCTCCTCACTGTCCCCATGCCAACACGGGGACACGGAGCACCTGAAGCCGCACAGTCCTTGGCATCCATCCAGGGAGCACCCATGGGTGCCGGCAGCCCCGAGACACCTTCCCATGCATGAAATAAGGGCAGACACCACGAGCTCTACCTGCGGAGAGGAGATGTGGGACAGCGCCACAGGCGTTTTGCCGTCCAGGCTGGCTCTCTGGAGAACCGTCACCCATTTTGGCAGCCCTGTTTCCCCCTCTCGCCTTTTGTTGCCACTTCTGCCTTTCCCCGAGCTGGTTTGGGGAGGCAAGGCAGGAGCAGGCAGCACCGCAGTGGCTTCCCACAGCCCCCGTTTAGTGACTGGGGATGGGGGGTGACCAGGGGACACTGGAACTTGCCAGTCCGTTCACGCTGCTGCCAGGGTCGACCACCCTGCAGCTCCCACTGCTGAATCA
>NW_010209878.1:0-379 GCF_000695765.1 Mesitornis unicolor | reverse complement strand
CCTCTCTCTGTTATGGTAAAAGGCTGGCTCCTGCACCAGCATCGAAGGGACTAGGATGGAAAGCTGTTGTGGGGCCTGCCCATCCCTGGGAAGTGCTTCCGTAGCCCAACAAAGCCTTGAGCTCTTCCATTCCGTGCTTTGCTAGTCAGTCAATGTTCACCGCCATGATTCTTGGCTCCTGGTCGGGGATGTCTCTCAAAATGGAAACCAATAAGTTATTCTCCAACACCAAAGACGCTTGGACCTAAGGCTATTTCTGGGCCTTATCTTTTCTGCGAAGTGCATCCGCAGACCCACAAAACCTTGCGCTCTACGCTTCTGTGCTTGGCTTGGCAGCAAACGTTTTCGCCCCTCTTTTTTTTAATTTCTGTCTGGGACC
>NW_010209877.1:449-26394 GCF_000695765.1 Mesitornis unicolor | reverse complement strand
GGCCCCCGGGCAGGCGGTGCCCCAGCCCCGCAGGGCTCTTAAGCCGATCTGGCCGTGACGCCGGGTTGGAAAAGCAGCGTACGCCCTCCGCTGCCTGCGCCTCCCGCCGCTCCCGGGCATCATTGGTGATTTGTTAAGTTTGTAAAGCGCTTTGGGATCCCCGCGGATGTAAAGCAGCACACACGTCTGTACGGGTATTGGATGAGGTTGCCAGGTGTGTTCGGTGGAAACAGAGGTAAAGCTTTTCTGCAGACAGGGGCACGTCCCCCCTCTGCTGAGGAACTTTATTACTTTTATAACATGCAAGGAGCTGGGGTATTTTTCCTAAATTCTGTAGCAATCAGTGCTATGCTGGAAATTTAAATTAACAACATATCTCAATTCAAGTAGGTTTAGTTCTATCAGAAATTGCCTGGCTGAGCTGAGGGATGAGGAAGAATTTGGCAGCTATGGGTCTGATGTTTTTCCAGTCCCCTGGAATAGGAGGCACCTTCTGCATTTGCTGAAATGCACACGAGCCACAAGCATTGAGCATACCTCAAAATCAAGCAACATGTGTCTTCGTCATCTGCAGTACAACCAGGTTGAAGGGGCCTAAATTGAAGTCTTAAAAGTAGTTTATAATCCTAAATGCATTTGGGATTTTCCCATGATTCTTCAAACGCTCTATCTCAAAAGTTCACAAGAAAGGATGTGCAGAAGCTCCCAGTTATCTTGGCTGCCTTGAGTATTTTAATCCAGTTGCATCTGCCTGTCCCAGCTTTATTTTTCCTAACATCATAATCTTGGGAACTTTCTTTTTCTGAACTGTTCAGGTACTTTTTGCGTGCCTGGAGTGCCATTTCAGGTACAGGCCTTAATTTCTATATGTGCTCACCTTTAACACACCCAGGCATCACTTTTTTTTTACTATCTGACTAAGTAGATGCCTTCATTGCATTATCCATAATGCTTCCTTTGCTCCAGACTCACTGGCATTCTGATTGCTTACAATTAAATGCATAATGTTTTCCTTCGTTCTAAAGACTGTTTTGCAGAATTTTAAGTGCTAATACTGCAAGGCTTATTTTCATGGCCTTTATTTTCCCAGTGGTACACACATTATAATTTTCACCTCCTCTTCACTTTGTTCCATTCTATTTTTTCCAAACGTCGTCCTTCTGTACTATCTTACTTTTACTAATGCAGAAAGGCAGGATATAAAGAAGATAAATGGCTGGTCCAAGAGCAGACAAAGGCAGGGATACATGCCTTCATACGCCTGAAACAATGAAAAAAAAAGTAGTCAAAATGAGAGGATTCATCACAGTTATGCTGCCACAACTAATAGCAGAATTTTGCTTGCGACCTTCCCCTGGCCTCGCTTTTTCTCTGCTGCTATAAATGTTCTTCTCACTGTTACCTGGTATTCACCTGGTGGATCCAGGTCTGTATGCAGCATTTTTGGAATCGCTCTTGTGTCGAAAGCGCAGTTGCCAAGCACTTCTTGACAACGAAGAAGCGGTGTTCAACGCTGACTCCAAGCAAAGATTCCTCTTTTCTTTCATTGTGTTGGATCAATGTCCCCTTTTCCACCTTTCCCCTCCTGGTCCCTGACTGCGTAGTTAATAGAACTGGCAGCAAAGTTCAAAACACTCATCAGTGGTTCTGTCAGATGTACAGAACAGCTGAAATTTGTTCAGTTTAATGGCACCCGAAGGCCAAGCGACAGAAATACGCTGGCCATTCTTGACTTCTAAAAGAACTGGCATACACTTACCTCACGTAAAATGCTAACCCCTCCATGAAGGGTAGGGCTGCAGTGTTCAGAAAATGGCAGGTTATTATGTGATAAAACTGGAATGGAACTCTCTGCTGTCAAACCATGCTCTATACATACTTAAATTAATATCACACATGTATATTAAATAAAGATCAGATCCCAGAGTGGTCACCAGAAAGCTTTGGAAGGAGGTTTCCTGGCTGCTTTAGGTAATATGTCCATGGATTAAAACTGGATGCTCCCTTTCACATCTTTTACTTTGTACCCGTGTAGCTACGCTGGCACACACCCAAGAGCAGGCTGACGAGATACCACAAGATACCATGGCTTTGTGAAACTGAGATGAGCGATGCGTGTAGCACCAACAGCATCACCAGCTCTTCAGAGCAAAGCCTTCTGCTATAAAATGGTCTTTGCTATGGCATCTCAGTTTAGTGTTGACTTCAGTCCCCAGCCTGCCAAAGCTGTCCATTTAATGCTGTGAGCTCCTGTGGGATGGACAGTCGTCTGCCAGTAGCAAGGTCTTTCACATGGATTTTCAGAGCCATCCAAGAGGTGTGACTGCACAGGGCTGTCTGAAAGCCATCTGGCTGCCAGCTTTGCATGGGCTATTTTTAAAAGATCATTCTTTATATATTTATTTAATTTGACTGATGGTTGACTCATCATCATTGATTAATTTGATGATGATTGACGCAGAGCAGTACTGATCTAGAGTAGGTTCAAGATCCATTCTCTAAAACTGTCATTTCCATTAATGCCTCCTTTTTTGCCTTTCAGACATGGCCATGACCAGTTCCCTTTTGTGGGCTGTGGACATTTTTGGGAGGGTTTACACTCTGTCTACTGTTGGCCAGTACTGGGAGCTCTGTAAGGACCCCCAGCTGGAATTCAAACGGGTCTCTGCTGTCAGACAGTGCTGCTGGGGAATAGCCTGTGATCACCAAGTGTACACCTACGTGTTCTCGGGTGATGTCCCTATTAGATACCAGGAAGAAACCTATGAGAATCAGGTATGATGCGTTACAGGTGCCTCTGTCACACTGCCACATATTCATCAGAAAGGAATGAGAAAATCCATACATCAGCTGTCTCTGCATGTTCTTCTCACAGGATGATTTGGGTTTATTTACTTTTGGCTTTTACCTGATGTTTCTGAAGAGTATACATGTGCGTATATTGTGTATATATTTTTTTGTATAAAGATTGTAGAAGGATTTTGAAACACTCACTTTCCACGTGTCCTAACGTAATTTTATTTCATGACAAATTTTGCCAGTATTTCTGTAGTAGGTAAGAATGTGGGGGGGGAAAGAAAAATCACAGCTGCATTGGCGAAACCCTAGCAAGTTATTTGTTCTGTAACTGATTAAAGCCAGTTTTGGAAAAAACAGCCCTCTTGGTATAACATAAGATATGGGGAAGATTTACTGATACAGTTATGTTAACACAGTTTCTGGCACAGAACCTATGCTATTTTTCTAGTGCAGGCAGGATACTAATCATCTTTCTCATGGGGAGTAGATGAGAGATCCCGAGGCCATCTACACAGCATTATCCTAACGCCACAGTATCATGGTGCCATACATCACCAAAGAAAAGGCACTGTTAGTCGTAAAATAGATAATGAGACTGTTCCTGTTTATGTAGCTGGAAATTACTTGGTTGAGACTAGCTCTGCAGCCAGCCCTTCTTTGACACTTAAAAAACCTTCCTCCAAAGACTGTTAGGTGGGGGTTTGAAGTGTGAACACTTTCTCATTCACCCCAGGAATTTATTCCTCTTCTGCTGCAGAAAATAAGAAATGCATCATTTGTGACACCCTTTAGATGTCCAATGAGGTGATGTGATCTCAAATAAAATACTGTATTTATTATTTCTGGCAGCGCTGGAACCCAGTTGGTGGCTTTTGTGAGAAATTACTGCCCAGTGACCGCTGGCAGTGGAGTGATGTGAGCGGGCTAAAACATCAGCAGCTTGATAGTTTCACACTGCCTTCACCACACTGGGAGTGGGAGTCTGACTGGTATGTGGATGAAAATATTGGAGGGGAACCAACAGAGAAAGGGGTAGGTGAACAATACCAAAAAGAGATCTATTCTGGGAATCCTTACTCTGTAAAATAAAAGGCACTTAACTTCCCATAGCTGCTTCTTTCTGGGAAACAGCTTAACTATAATGTAGTACAAGGAAGATCTTGTTTAAAGGCTTTTGAAGTCTATAGAAGCTTTTTTCTTTTGATCGGGCCACAAAATACTGGCAACTGGATGCCACTGTTATTTAAGATCTTTAGTATGAAGAAACTAAAATGCTTTACTGTGTCTTGTTTGTTCTGTTTGTATCATGCAAAGGAATTTGGACATGATTAATAAATCATTAATGGAATGAGCTGATCTGTTAATCAGCTGGGCCTGATTGAGACATATGCAGTAACTTGTATTTGTAGGAGTGACTCTGTGCAGAATTGCTCTGAGTTGTGATTTCAAGCTTTCCTTTGGTCCTGATTTTCATACAAGAAAACCTCTGCTTGCAGGGCTGGACTTATGCCATAGACTTCCCCAGCACCTACACAAAGGATAAGAAATGGAATTCTTGTGTCAGACGCAGGAGGTGGATCAGATACAGGAGATACAAATCTCGGGACATTTGGGCAAAGGTTCTGAATATCTTTTAATAATAACTAAACTGATTTTCTGAAATAATCTATTATAATGGCAGGGAAGTTATTTTTAATCACTGCTCTGTAGTCTAGACTTGGATAGCCAATGACAGGACAAGGGGCAATGGGTGCAAGCTGGAGCATAGGAGGTTCAACCTGAATATGAGGGTAAACTTTTTTCCTGTAAGGGTGACAGAGCACTGAACAGGCTGCCCAGAGAGGTTGTGGAGTCTCCTTCTCTGGAGACATTCAAAACCCACCCGGACGTGTTCCACTGCAACCTGGTCTGGTGATCCCGCTCTGGCAGGGGTTGGACTGGATGATCTTTCGAGGTCCCTTCCAACTCCTAATATTCTGTGATTCTGTGATTCCTTGGCTTCCAATTTGTAATTCTTGCAAGCATAAATGAAAGGCTGGGATTTTTCATAGAAACCTCTGGTAATAAGGTGCCAAATCTCATGGTAATGCAGTTGGAGATAGATGCTCAACTCCTTGGCAAATTTCAAACTAACTTTTTAACTTCCTTTGGTTGTTTGACAAAGCGCTCTCTTTCGAGGTGGCACCTGCCTAGTATCATTCACCAGCTGTGTCCTTTATCTGTATGAATAACTGCTCTTTAATAATTGTTGTTCCATTCTGAGAATGTACAAAAATTGCAATTTGTGATGTTCCAGCTTTCCAATTCAAAGAACGTCTGTATGCACTGTTCTGTGAGGAAAACATTCCTTTACTTAGGGAATGCAACACAGAGCACTTGGTGCTGCTTTGGCAGCGTTTCCCCTCTCTCTGGTATAGCAGCCTTGAATGAGAGGAAGAATCTCCATGCACAGCCACTTCAGTAAGCGATTCATAGAGCTGTCTGCAAGAAACAAGCTAGGCCACCAGCCAAATCGCCCATTTATTTGCAGCACCTCTTCTCCTCTCAGTCTTCCTTCTCTTGGCTTCAGATCGTATCTCATGATGATCCAGAGCAGTTGCCAGACCCTTTCAATGATATCTCCATTGGAGGATGGGAAATCACCGATGAGCCCGTTGGCCGTTTATCAGTATGGGCAGTTTCTTTACAAGGAAGGGTATGTGCATGTTCCCTAGTTTTCTAATACAAATTACTACTGAAAAGGAGTTAAATGTTTTTAAAGCAGGGCAGGTTTGTTATAATCTTATGTTGGTAAGGAACTACGCTGTTTGTGCATCTGGCAGAGGATGTAATAGCTGCTTTGGGACCACATTACATAACAACTTGTGTTGTAAATGGAAAGGCTTAGGATCTCAGGGCTGCTGTTTTATGGAAGCCTTAAACCTCTATAAAGAGGTGAATCTTAAAAACTTGGGCTGAGTAGTGTCTTATATCCTGAAAAATGCCCAGAATGCAAACTATAGCACTGGTAACAAAGAGAAAGACCCTCAAAACCTGATAAAGATTCTTTCAAAGCATTGTGCCACGTCTCTGTAGTGGAGAGTCAGGAATGATTCAAGAAAGAGTTTACAAAACGGTTTTCTAAGACTTAGTGATGAGAAAACTGTAACCTCCTGACTTGGCAATGTGGAATCCAGCTCTGGGATGTTTTCAGTTTATTTTCTATTGAAAACTATACATCTGGTTTGGTTTGGTTTTTGGGTTTTAGGCCTACCGTAAGATCTCTCCTCTTTTGCTTAGTCCTACAAAGATTTGATTCTTGGTATCCTTCCTTCATCCTTACAGCAGGTATCTGAGTAGCCTTCATTTGTCTCTAGACAATTTCTAACTGGTGGTCTCACAGGGAAGACTGTAATACTTTGTTAACAGATACCCTGAGACTTCAGTCACACCTGACACTGCCTGGAGAGACAAGCAAACTTGGTTAAATTGTTTAAAACAGAATTTCCTATGCCTTATACTTCCCAGTAATAAGTGACAAGCATCCCATTCTACAGGCTCATTTGACTGACATTGTAAAATGCTTTCATGTCCCAAGTAGAACTCCCTAGAGGAATAACGTATTTCTAAAAATGAGGATTTAGCACTCAGCAGTGGTGTTTTAGAGCACTCACATGACTACTGCAGGATGCTTTCTGTGTTTGACCTTCCTGGTTTGAGTATGGTCTATAGAAAAGTGCACAGACAGTAGGACCAAGACCAGCAAATGGACTGGATGTCACTGAAGGCTGCACAGAGAATGGAATTTTTTACCCGTATTGTGGCAAGCTCTGTTCAGTGAAAGTGAGGTCAGGCTATCACCTAACAGTAACATTTTTGTGTTAGGTATTTGTTCATTCTTGGTTTATATAACGTGCCCTGAAATATCCACAGTCACTTGTAGGCGACTGTACCCAATCCAGATTCGCTTCCATGACAAAAACTAGTCTGTAGAAAAGCCTCCTCCCTTAGTACATAAGGAAATAGTCTTCGACTGCATAATCAACATCAAAAAAATACCTTTAAAGGTCAGAGTGCATACACAGCATAAAAAATCCCATTGTTAATGGAGGACTGTGCTTTCCAGTTTGTCTTCATGTTCGTCTCAATGGTTTCATTGTTGTAGTGATATTTTTCTAAGTTTTATTTGTGTTTGGTTTTTTCCTGCTTGGCTAGGTATGGTACAGAGAAAATGTCTGCCATCACAATCCAGAAGGTTCCACATGGTCTTTAATCACCACTCCTGGGGAAGTTGTACAGATCAGCTGTGGACCTTATGATCTCCTTTGGGCAACTCTGTGGGAAGGGCAAGCTATCGTGAGAGAAGGAATTGACAGGAATAACCCTCAAGGTGAAGTTTGTTAAATACAGCTGGAAACACCTTTGAATTGTATAGCGTTAAATAAGAAACGAACCTTCAATGCCTTCTGGGTTTTGTTTCTTGCAGGAATTTCCTGGACTACTGTGGAGTCTCCAAGCTCTGAAAATGGGATTATGCACGTCTCTGTGGGTGTTGATGTGGTGTGGTGTGTTACGAAAGACAGAAAAGTAAGAGGTGCCATGCTCTGGTTCCATTTTTTTCTCCCCTTTTTGTATCTGCTTTTCTGAAGCAGGCACGTAACTGTCATAGGAAACACCGGTGGTTTGGCCTCTGTATCCCCATGGTTTGGGGAATTCCAGTGCCCCTTGCTGTTATGGGAATGCTCTCTGGTTTGTGATCGATGGCATTGCATTTAACTTAAGGAAGACTTTCTGCTTGTCTCTTGGAAGGAATTCTTGAAACCCAAGTCAGACAAATGTAGTGGTGGGTGAGGATGTATAAGGTGTCAACTTATAAGGGAAATTAAGCATCATAATCGAAGGGACTCGTAGCTCCTCAGTTGTGTTTCCGCACAGTCTGAGGGTTACATCAAAAGTGGCATGGGGAATATTTTCTACACTTTTCTATATTACCTTTTTTTTTCACCTTACTACTGTAACTGTTCTCTCGTCATCAGCCTTTTAATGTAGTTTTTTGTATTTATTAAGTGACACGTCTGTTATGTGTATGAGTGATTACGTTCATACTGGAGTTTTAACTTAGAATCACAGAATATGTTGGACCCATAAGGATCCAACTTCCTGCTCCTCGCAGGGAGGAGTCTCGAAGGTCTTAAGTTGAAGAATGTACCACAGTGCTCTTATGCTGGTAGTAATCAAATCCCTTCATACTGAAGTCAAAAACATAGACAAATTCTGTGTATGTATGGCAGTTTTAAGTAATTGTGTTACTCTGGTTTAACGAGACTTGTCAGCTGAGCCATGGTAACAGACTGTGTCCAGCCTGCTCCATCTGCCAAATAAACCCACTATAATAAATGTAGATAGCTAGCATGGTTTGCTTCACATGTTCCACAAGATAGTTAAGTACTCTGTTCCATGGTTCAGCCAACAACTTCTAAAATAGCTGCTTGCCACTGTTTGACCATATGCTAAATACAGATGGAAATTTTTCCAGGTACCTGGCCCACAGACACTTTCAGGTTGGTAAAAACTAATCTAAGGGGAGACAATTTAAAGAGCTGTACTACTGAAAAGATCCCTCTGACAGTTCCGTCTGTCAGCCCTGCTTCTAGGGTTTGAACACAGAAACACTATTTAGAAGCCCAGAGTGACCAAAAATAGCCTAGAGTTGACATGTAATAGAAAGCATTTTTCCAGTGGCAGAGAAACTAACTTTTATCACAGAAAGTCATAACAGAAAGTCTCCTTGTGGGCTGTTGTGGCTGTAGTTGGTCACAAGGACACACAGTCTGGGTACTATTGAGAGAATTACTTTATCTTTATCTGACAGAAAAAGAACCAAGGAGGTAAGTGACTTCTCAAGGCTATGCGGCCAGTCACTATTAGAGATTAAGAGTAATCCACTAAAGAAAAATTCCAGCTGTCTGTTTGCTAATGCAGAAGGAGCAAAATTCAGACTTTGCTGTTGTTGTAGGTGTGGTTTAGAAGAGGAGTGAACTCATATAATCCTTGTGGGACAAGCTGGATTGAAATGGTTGGAGAAATGATGATGGTAACTGTAGGCTTAAATAACCAGGTAAGACACCCGTATGCCAGCTGTGAGGATATTTGTGTTCCCCGTTGTACAGGCGGTATTCTCACGTGGCGAGGATTGGCAGCAATGCCAGTATGAACAGCTGAACAAGAGGTCCGTGTGCTTGAACTGCTAGGAGGGTGGTGCATACCGTTTTCTTTTTATTGGTACAGAATTTTATTCTGCATCTACAGAATCAGCGTTAAGGAATAACACAAAATGAAAATGCTGCGTCCAGTAATTACTGTGCTGAATTTTCCACCACTGCACCTTTTTTGTAGCTGGTATCTACCTGTATTCCTTGACATTTCCTTCGTCAAGCCCTTTCCTTCCCTAGGTCTGGGGAATCGGCTGCGATGATAGAGCAATTTATTTTCGTCAAGGTGTCACACCAAGTGAGCTCAGCGGGAAGACATGGAAGGCAATTGTGTCTGGCCGAGAGAGTGACAAATCTCAGACTGGGAGCTCAACGAGTCTGCTCAGGTACTTCGTAAAATACCTGCTCGAGACTTTGTAAGCCAAGAGCGTCAATGCTATGAGGTATTTCTTTACATTCAAATGGTACAGACAGGGAGGAGCAGGAAAGGCATCTCTAATCATTATGTATGCCAAAAAGCACTTGGGTTTTCTGCCAGTAAAATTAACAAGCAGCAGCAGTTGTTGAACTTGCAGTAAAAACTGAAGCTCCCACTTGGAATTCACTGCATGCTTGCAGTAGAGCGTGTTTCTCTGGGCTTTATTATCACTATCTGGAACTCTTCTATAATAAGATAAAATGTTACCTATGAAATATAATGAGGCAGTGTCAACTCTGCTTAGGAATTATCCTTCTCCTGAGTGTCACTGTGCGTTTGCTTTCCTAGAGACTAAATCAGTAATTCCCTGCTGACTGCTGGCCCCTTGGCTGTGCAAGCCATGCAATGAAGCTGGGAGTGCAGCAGAAGCTGCTGGTTTGAGTTAGAGCGTGTTCTGAGTAGAAGCCCTCTCTAGCTAAGACAAAAATATTGAAATTAATAATAGGTTTTAAAAAATCATATTATTTCATATCCAGAAAGTGTGATGTTGCTTCAGTTTTCTTGAGAGCTGTAGGCAGCCAACACCAGCAATAGTTTCAAAAAGATCAATGAAACATCTTCCTGTGCTTTAGATTTACTAGACTGGTCTGCCAAATTTGCGTTAGACTCATTTCCCTTGATGATAGAGTTTGACCTTTAGAAAGGAAGTCTGCTGTTTCTCTCCTAAAGCTGAAATGCTAGGTTGATTTCCGTATGTCTGTGGTCTCAGGTCTGTGCTAATTTGTAATGCTTTGAATGATAGTTCATTAATTATCTGTTTGTCCTTCAGTGCTGGCTGTTTTTTTACTGATGATATTCAGAACCAAACAAATGCGATCATTCAGGGTGATGCAGATACTTCCTCTGAGACAGAGCTTCCAAGTGTACCCATGAACCTCGCCAACTCTCCCTCGACGGGAGCTGCAGCCAGCAGTGATGGTGACAGCGCAGGCAACCAGACAGCAGAAATACCTGCAAATTTGACTGTGGATCCTCTGGACTCTGATCAAGGAGAAGCCACTGTTGCTTCAACTAATAATGAGAAAGCTAATCTTGAAATCCATAAATCTTCTACAAACACAAATCCTTCTGCAGAACTGCAGTGGACAAACATTGACTTGAAGGAGGCCCAAAAGCATCCAGTCCTCTCCATCAGCACCTTTGCAGAAACGTCCAGCCTGGCCTCCCTTGGCATGTTCTCCATGGGAGCTGAAGAACCGTACGGAGCTGAGGAGCACCCACTGTGGGCCTGGGTGTCTGGGGGAGGCTGTCTTGTGGATTTGCACAGCCCACTGAAGTGGTTCACTGTTGCATCAGGTACTATCCAGTCGCCACAACAGACCCTAATTCCCAGTGCTGTTTAAGAAAAATGTTGGCTTGGGTTGGTTTGTTTTTTAACAAAACCATGGTGCAAAACTTCTGATAACCCATTTACTCTTGTTGCACTTTGTTAATACACTTCATGTCTGAGGATAGTGCTGCATGTATTTAGCTGTACAGCACTTAGGGACTGAGATAGAGAAATGTAAAAGTGCTATTTTCTCCATGTTTCTGTAAGAATATTGTAAAATAATTGTGCTGGATCTGCATCTCATTTTTGATTACACTGAAACCGCAACTTCAGGCAAAACCCATAATATCACTAACAGTAGCTGAAAGCAGTGACAAGGGCTTCTCTTGAGAGCTGCAAATGCCACAAATAACTGCCTCACTCCTACCATTCCTACTGAGACAAGGGTAAGACACAGATATTACTCAGAGGCATTGTGAATGTGAGCCCAGCTGATAGCTGGCTGGCGTTACAATTTAGATTATTGAAAGACAGTGGAATATAACCATACTTTCAAAATAAACCACAATCTGTGGCATCCCAGTACTTAGTGTAAATCGTAATGCATTGTATTACCTAATTGTCCTGCAGCTTAGTGACAAAACTCCCATTTTTACAAGAATTTTTGAAAAATTCTATATAGTCATTTAGTGATCCCATTTCTATGCATAATTTACAAACTTTGTCTGTAATACATTGATTCCAAAATATAATAATGAGAAAAATTATGTTAGACTGGGTTGATTCAGTCAAGTGTTCAAAGCAGCATCACATTTTACCTGTCACAGAACTGTATTCAAAGCTTACTGGAGGTTATTGGTTTTGTTTCTGTTCTAGGTTTGTCGTCCTCCGTGCAGTCTCTCTCTCTGTCCATCACTCCAGCACAGACAGCAGCATGGCGAAAGCAGATTTTTCAGCAGCTCAGTGAAAGGACAAAGCGGGAACTGGAGAATTTTAGGCACTATGAACAGGCTATTGAGCAGGTAAGCAAAGAGGACACATCTCATCTACTAAACACATCCACCAATACTGGGCATCAGTAATATCATTTCTGATGTACTGATCTGAACTTACTGTTACATTCTTGTCTGTATTTCTGTCTGTGACAGCTTTCCTGGATTATCACTGTCTGAGCTCCCTGTGAGCAACTAGCAGGTTATCAAACACTGAGCAGCAATCTTTATCTAAAACCATTAGCTCATAGTTTTGTATAGGAGCAAATGAAGCATTGGCCAGCATTATTTGAGTACACTGAAACCTCAAATCCACAGAGAAATGTTTACAACAGTGGAGCATTGTATGAATTATTCCATCACAAGATGAGGCTTCTTAAATGAAACAGTGAACAAGGACATGAACTTTCCCTTTCTGCAACATTAGGGATTAATGTAACTTGGATAAATATAACAATGATGCAAATGTCAATAGCAGCACTTAAATAGTAGCACTTCTGTTTGATGTTCCCCTTTTTTAGGACTCTTTGGCTCTTTTTAGATTCATTCACATTTTTGGTCCCTTCATTGCTAATTGCCAAATGACATCTGCAATTCATTTGAATAAAAACACTTGGAGTCCAGAGTTTTAATCAAGTTTAAAAAGATTATGTCAAAAGCCTTTTAAGTCCAAACAGTACTTGTGTTACAACAGGAGCACACTGGAGCCCATTATTATCTGTGTGCTACTGCATTCTTGCAGAGGTAAAATGCTAATGCTGATGTACATACACTATTTCAGCACCTTTCTATCCAGTTTTGTTCATTTTCATTTTGTCTTCAGCTTCCTGAACACTCTGGTATACTCTGTGTCAGAACTGACGGATAAAATACAGATCAACCTGTAGCAGAGATTTCTTGTGGTCACAAAAAGTAGTATTTGGGAGAAAGGAGTGGAGTCATGCAGTTTCCTTACTCCTGTAAATTTGTGATTGCATTGCAGTCAGTTTGGGTTAAAACTGGGACCTTGCAATGGTGGAGGAATTGGAAGCCTCATAAATGGATGGATGTTCGAGTTGCACTTGAGCAGTTCACTGGGAGCGATGGAATGCGCGACAGCATCCTGTTCATCTATTACATGTATCATGAGGAGAAAAAGGTGTGTTCAGCTTTTGAGACCCTTGTGAACTGGTGTGAGCTAAATAGAACTAATTCTCTATTTAGTGATTTTACTTTTTCAGTTAAGTCTCTTCTGAGTCACTGTACTTTCTAAAACTAAAGGCATGTTTTTTCAGACAGTGTCTGCTTCTACAAATGATAGTGCTTAATGTTTATAGTTGCTATTAGGCATGGTGTGTAAATATAGCTCTTCTCTATACTTGCATCTATGGAGACCAAGACCACTGCCACATGGGCGCTGTACTGGGGTGTTGTGACGAAGAATACCTTGTTGGTCAGTTTTAGGTCATCTAACCTGTCCGCTTCTCCTTGTGAGAGTTGGGTTTGGCAAAGGAAAACCTTTGAAGGGAAAAGTTTTCTTAAGGGAGGTGAATTACGGTGTGCTGCTGTTCTAAATTTTGGGGACCAATTCAAATGTAGCCCAGGGCACTAGCAAATGGCAAGCTTTTCTAAGCTGTAGCTATGTTGACACTATGTCAGAAATACCCAGTCAGCAACGATCCACATTGCCTAAACCATCAGCTTTGCACCAATTCAGAATTCTTTTGGAAGTTCAAATATTTTGGTTGTGAAGAAAGAGTCAAGCCTGCCTGCCCAGCTTCATAAATAGGTTAATGCACACAGTCAGTATGAATCAGAGGTAGTGCAGGACTGGAAACTGAGCCCCATTCCTTCTGCACCAAGAACTGATTCTTTGCTGTCCTTGGCAGGACTGCTTTGTTCACAGTCCCGAAGTGCAAAAATGCTGGCTTTGAGTAAGGTATATCTGAGTTTGCTTTAGCTGCAATTTTTTTTCTCTTGTCTTAGTATATCCACGTGTTCCTGAATGAAGTCACGATTATAGTTGAAGTTCTGAATGAAGCCAAACACTCTTTTGCACTGTATACACCTGAAAGGACGAAGCAGCGATGGCCAATCCGCTTAGCAGCCACAACAGAGCAAGAAATGCATGACTGGGTAATTTTGTGAATTTTTCATTTCAAGCCCGCAATATCTGAAATAAAAAGCTAGTCCCTGAAATCTCAGCATTGCATTTAACGTAGCTAGGCTACTTATCTATTTTCACAATTTAGGTATGTAAAAAGTCTAATCAAACTTAGAGGCATCTGAGGCATCCTGTCTCTGGAGTTTTCACGCTTTCTGATGCTGCAGTTATCCGCAGTAAAACCAGTATTATTTTTCCTTCCCTTCTTATCTCTGGATATAGATTAGGCTACAATAGAGTTAGGAGTTTCATTCAGTTAGTCTGTTCTTCTGCATTGGTGGAGGAACTGTTACTTGCTTTCACTGTTGTAGTGAGTCTTATGTATAGACAGGCAGGCATATATACACTGAAATTATTGAAAACCTGCGAGAAACTTCCTAATGATCAAATACTGAAAACCACATGGGTTCCAGTGATCATGTTAATGGTTTCTAAAACACTGAATTGCAGTACCTTTGAGAAAAAGCTGCTAATTCACTTTGATGCTTTGCAAGAACCTGCAGAGCTAAAACTTCATGGGGTATTACTGAAGCATCTATGGAAATTTTTGTTCTCGCTGTAAACAGAAACTGTTGGTCCTGTGCTTCTTGTTTTGCAGCTGTCTTTGCTGAACATGTCCTGTTGTGAAAGCAGACGGATCCAGGGCCCTCCTTCTCACCATGCCATTTGGTCAGTTACTTGTAAAGGAGACATCTTTGTTAGTGAGCCAAGCCCTGAACTGGAGGCTGGACCACAGCTGATGCCGTGTGATCAAATGTAAGGGGTTTCAGCAGCTGTTCTTCCTGTATGGGATGCCATCCGGCAAAGGCTGTGTTTCATGTCAAGGCAGTGGCTTTGATTGGCTACTGGAGTGCATGGTACACTGCAGATGTCTGTCAATGACAAGGTTAATGGTGCCTTCATATTCATAAGTGTATCTGAAGAAATTCAGCAAATTGTATTTTAATTCTTGGATGCTGGAGCTATTAATGCCATTTCAAAAGCCTTTCTCATTGAGGTCCTATTTTTTTGTGATTGCATCTTTAATGCCATAATTATTTAAATTAAGAGATGGCCTAGACTAAAAGTAAACCTAATCACTGTAATTGTAATGTCATTTGAGCTTTCAGTTTTGTCCAAGTCAGGAAATCTGAAATTCTTAGTCCTCCATAGTCACTGCAGTCCAGGAGCAGCTCCTTTACAGTTTCTAATACAACTATGACAATACAGTACTGCAAACTCTTGAGGCAAAAAAATACCACCCTCAGAACTGCTGGGTTAAAGGCCAATCATCACTTTAAAAAATACCCTCAGTTCCAAGTTACTTGCACAAAGGGTCTTTGAATAATACCTGAGAAATCCTTCAGTCCTTTTCCTTCAGCGTGGAGCACCTTCAACATCTGGCAAATCACAAAGCTATGTGCTCTTCATCTTAGTTTGGGTGATCTGTGACCTGGGTGATCTCCTGCCATTCTGATAACTAAAATATTCCTCTGCAATCTCTTTGTTTTCCCCATTCTTCCCCAGAAAAGTGCTATGGCTAACTGGCTGTGTAAAGCCCCAGAAAAGGATTAACCTGCAAAGATGAGGAGAACAGGAAGAATTAAAGCCCTTGTTTTACCAAGCTCCATAGCAAATGTCTAAGTAATTTGGTTTCTTGTTAGGTATAAGGCAATTCCTAGATTTTTTTAAAAATGAGGACGAAGTTAAAGCTGAGGGAGTTGATGGCCACTAAGATGTAAAGACTCCAGCAAGATCATCCTCACTACTGTTAAAAAAAAAAATGTATATGAAATACAAGCCATAAAAATAAAAGGAAAATGGAATACTTAAAAGCCTGAAAATTCCAAGTGAAGACAGACAGGTTCCCTCCAGCTCACTCTGCAGTAGTTGTTCAGAGGGAAATGCTTTCAACTGCCAACTGCCTTCACTTACAGATTGCACAGAGGGTGAACAAACGAGCATGTGAAGTTGCCTGTCCTTAAGATTGTTGAGCTGTAGAAGGGGAAGGCGTGCATTCCTGATGGATGTGGTGTAGAGTAAATGTAAAATGTCCTTTTTCTGGCAGGTTTTGGCGTCAAATTGGAGGTCATCTTCGACTGATAGAGTGCAATAACCGAGGCATAGTGTGGGGCATAGGATATGATCACACAGCTTGGGTTTATACTGGTGGATATGGAGGTGGCTTCATTCAAGGTATGGACGATTGATCTGCTGCCATGTGCACGTTTCTGACTTACCTTCCTGACTGGATCAGCTATTGAAGCTATTTCAGCCGTCCTGCCTTTAGTATAACATGTAGAGTTACACAGTGAACAGGCCACACATTCGGAAGGAATTGGTGTTGCAGTTTTATATTCATATTTTCAGCTTAAGAGAGGGAAATAGGATAATCAGCAATATTACTGTGGCTACTGGAACTTAAAATGTAGCATATTTAATGTTTAGCTTTACTATAATCCAAATAATATCTTTCTCACAGGACTGGCCAGTAGTGCTGATAACATCTATACGCAGTCAGATGTGAAATGTGTTTACATCTACGAGAACCAACGGTGGAACCCAGTCACTGGATACAGCAGCAGGTTATTGACTCAATTTATTCTATTTATTTACTATTTATTTTTACTACTGTCAAATGCAACAAGGGGTTTGTTCTAGCTTTTCAGAATTGTTACTACAGTTTTTCTGCCTTCAGTCTCCTCCAACATTTATTGTTAACCTGAGATGGAAGGTGCAGCGTTTCTCAATTTTCTAGATTTGAAATTATCAATTCAAAATATATATATAGCAAAACATTACCGATCTGTGCTTTGTGAGTGCATAAAGTGTGCCTCCTTGCAACATCTTTCATTATTAAGGCCATACAGCAAAGTTCTTATTAGGATCTATATATTCATACACATACTGTGCTAAATACACTGGGGCCTTGAATAGTATATATGAACAGAAGTATTGAAACAGCATTCACATATATGGGTGTCTATGCCAGAGAAACTCAGCATTCACCTTCCAATTTTAAACAGTAGTGAGGAATATCACTCCACAGAAAAAGAGTTTACGTGGTCCTCAAGTTTGGTGTAACTGGAAGCAATTGTACAGAATCTTTCCCATCTATCCTCATCACTCACACAATATTTCTAAATACAGAGATTTATGATGGAAGACTATTTTGTGTATGAAAGTAGGAAATGCTACAAATAGGCTTTTCCTCCCTCGCCTTTTAAATTCTCCGTTGTAAATGACCTTGCATTCCTTGTATGCCGTTTCACCACAGGGGTCTGCCCACAGACAGATACATGTGGAGCGATGCATCTGGCCTGCAGGAATGTACAAAAATCAATACCAAGCCTCCTTCTCCACAGTGGACTTGGGTAAATTTTGTCTTAAAAATCTTTTTACTAAGAAGGCAAGGCTTGGCACATAGGATACAAGACTTAGGCTCAGGATACACAGGTTTTCTTCCTGGATTTGTCGTAATATTTAACCTTGGTTTCCCTGTTTACACAACAGCAATAATCTTCCATAGTCAGAAGAATGTTAAGCATTGAGTGGGATTTGGTTTTGTTTACTGGAACGTGGACTGCTGCTCTGATCCTTTTCAACTGAATTAAAAAGGCTTCGAACCTCTGTATAAAGATATATTGCAAGTATTAGAAGGTTTCTAGCAAGTTTTTGCACTCCAAAATCTGGAGGGAAATAGCAGATGAGGTTATTTTTATTATAAATTTGGTGTTGATTGTGGCTTGTTATTCTTCTTGTCTCCTTTTGACAATAGGTATCTGATTGGTATATTGATTTTAATACTTCAGGCGGAACTGATCGGGAAGGCTGGCAGTATGCAGCAGACTTTCCAGCGTAAGGAGATACCTTTTTCTACCTAAAATACTAGCAAGCAAATGCCAGTCCTCATTTCTTCTTGTTTGCCGTTTCATATATTAACTGTGCTTTAACAGGAACAAGTGTGTTTTGATTTCTTCCTTTTTATGGAGACACTAACACTGAAATTTGCCAGGGAGGTAGGCAGCAAGATGCGCTTATCAAACTGTAGTTACAAGTGGTTCAAAGTCTGGTGGGCAGATACACAGACAGTGCTCTCAGACTGGCACTGACATTGGAGATGCTCTGACATCCTCATGAACACCTATTTAAATCTGTTTTGGTAGGTCCTACCATGGTCACAAGACAATGAAAGACTTTGTCCGACGGAGGCGCTGGGCAAGGTGAGGAATTAAGATATAAATAACAGTTTTGAACTTGAATGCTAACTGTTCCCTTGAAGTCTCCTTTAGTTAAGATGGGAAGGGTCTTGTCAAGCAATCAACAAAAGCAATAGTAAAGAAATCTGCAGTAACTAACCCATCTGCAATAGAGAACTTGATGATTTTTAGCATTGTGGGTTTAATTTTAAGCCTTTACAGGTAGATACAGTGTTTGATTTTGTAGGATCTGTAGATAAAAGTCATCTAGTTATTCTCTGTATCTGATTTTCCTTATAGTACATGATTAAATAGTAGAGCCTAGGTATATTAGTACATATTAGGTCACCTGTAACAACTGGTAATATGCCTTTTATATTAATAGTTTTAAGATATGAATTCCACATAGTGTGTATTAGGCCACAGATAATCCCAACCCATTTCAGTTACACAGTACGCTATATTGAGGTGGAACCTGGAAAATAGCAAACTGCCAATATATTCTGTTCTATGAAGCAGCAAGAGTCTGTGCATTCATTGTTTTTCCAGCTTTTCTATGCTTTCTATACTAGAGTATCTTAATAGCTATGCCAATAAATTGCTGTGAACTTAGAGTTCCACATTGTTCTGTTTGTTATTGAGGCTGCAAAGCTCTTCTGGCCCTTGTACAAAAATCTTTGAAGCATCAAACTGTTGTTGTTCCAAGATGTGCAACAAAACAAACGACATCCAGTCATCAAAATGGTGACTTTAAATAAAATGAGCAACTTGAGAAATACCCTTAAGCCTAAACATTTCCTCTTGTTTTAACTATCAATTGAAAACAAAGAGGTAACAGCTCAGGGCTGGATCCCATTTTTCAGAACTGGGTAACAGAGGAATGTCTTGAGGTTTTTTTTGGACATCATTCAGACACAGAAATTACTGTTGTGATGATGGAGTCTAATATAGTTTCCCTAACTAGACAGTAGTAGACAGCACTACTTTGTTGCAGTTTCCACAGAAAAAATACACCACTTCCCAGAATGACCTATCTTTACCTCCTTAGTTTAGAGCTGCCTTATCTCTGTCTACCTCAAGATGCTACACAACTTTTTACCAAGCGCCACCAAAAAAATAATTGTAAAATTATTCCCTTAACCAAGACAGAGGAAGGAATGGACCGTGTGTGGAGTCCTTTCTGCAACTGGATTCTCAGCTGGGTTCAAATATTCATTATCCAGCTGTTGCCCAGTGAGTTTTTTGAGAGCTAGGGAGCAGTGTAGCATCAGCTGCAGACTTCTTGGATGCCCTTGGTTTTAAAAAGGTAACTTCTTTTTAAAAGCAGAAGCTTTGAGAAATCAGTAATACATCAAAATTCAAAACCTGATGCAAAACACGATTGATCATTGTAAACCCCTTTCACATGAAAAATACTAATACTGTACCTACTTAATGAAAAGACTCCAGGATTCTTTGCACTGGAGTCAACAATGGTTGGGAAACAAAGTTCAGTTATAGACAGTACGTACTTCTGATGGGTTTGGGGTTTTTTTGCTTCAGAAAATGTAAAATAGTCACCAACGGGCCATGGCTGGAAGTGCCTCCTGTTACGCTGTGGGACATCTCCATAATTCCCAGTTCAGCTGCAGATGATGAAGAAGCAGTAGCACTGTGGGCAATCAGTGACAAAGGAGACGTGCTCTGCAGGCTTGGAGTGACACAGCAAAATCCAGCCGTAAGGCTCCCTGTTTTATTTTCACTGCCTTATTGATGTATTTAATGTAATGATGCAAGTCCATACACACAATCATGCAGTGCCTTCTCTTGCAGCACCTTGGTATTTTTTTTCCCTTTTATGTCCCACATTTGAAAGTCCTTGTCCATCACCTGTAACACAGTTTGCTGCCTGCATTTCTTACAATACCGCTTCTCTTGCATTATCTACCTTAGCTTGTGCCACGTCACTTGCAGGAGCCTCTCTCAGCCCCTGTGTATCTTCTCATGAAGCATTTTACTTCCACTTTCTGCACTAATAGCTTAGATCCTCTTTTTTTTTTTTAATTGTGTATAATGTGTGTATCCCACTTACATAAACTGCCCAGGGACAGAATTTCACTAAGTATAGTCCCAATCTAATGCCTGTTGATATTGGTAGGAGTTTGTCCATTGACTTTTCTGGTCCTAGAAATGACTCTGCCTATCTGAAAGACAGGTGGGCCTGGATGTACTTACAGATTCGACTTTTTTATATGAACTAGGACAGATTTAATGAGTGAAAATCCACTAAAGTATGCAGAGATGAGTAAATAGTCCCAGTAACTTCAATAGGAATACTTCTTTCCTAATAACAGACGTGCTGAAACACCACATCAGGGTTGATACGCACTGATTTTAAGCCATATTCATAACAGCGGGGAAAAACCCCACTGATTATATGCTTTAATGGAATTTGGAGAATAACTGCAGGAAGTTGAAAATTTATAGGATTTTTTTTTTTTTCTTCCTATGCAGTCAGTTACAATAGCACAGATCTGTACGGCAGTGCAGCAGCACAAACTGGAATACTGTGTCTGGAATCGGAAGCCCCATCAGAGTAAATTGTTGTGTGACTGTTGTTCTGTGTGATCAAAAAAGGGGTTATTAAAAAAAAAGGGCTGTAGCTCAGCTATTCAGAGCTGTGTAGGTGCTGTCACTCCAGCAACAGAAAAGGCCCTGTTACAGTTCAACATAGCTACTGATTTAAAAGAGTTAAATATCCAAGTATCTTGGAGGATCAGAAACCTTGTTTCTGCTTAGTCAGAAGGTACAGGAATTGTTCTTCAGAATATTTTTCGCTATCTAGAGTTTTTCCCATTTGGCAATAATCAATGATTTTGTTATCTTTTCTGGTATTTTTTATATTTTTTGTGGAGTTTTAAACCATAATTTTCATAAATTTTTTCCCATGCTTTTTTAGGGAACATCCTGGCTTCATGTGGGAACAGATCAGCCCTTCATCTCCATCTCAATTGGAGCATTTTACCAAGTGTGGGCTATTGCTAGAGATGGTTCTGCCTTCTATCGCGGCTCAGTCTCTCCAAAGAAACCTGCAGGTGAGTACTTGTACTTTCTTGGTACAGTCTTCATCTTACACATTATGTGAGCTCTGCTACTCTGCCATGTCTCAAAAAGACAAATCTGTTTAGCAGAGGCCTTTCCCATAGCTGTGCAAAACAGTGCATATGAATAATAATTACAATAATTACAGCAGTTAATTTGCTCTTCACTTGTCTGATTTAAAGTGTTTGTTTCTAAATACAAGCTAGTAAAAATATATTGAGTGTAGTTACAGCTTTCTTGCACAGCTATGTATTTCAACTGCAGACATTTCCAAGAGTTCTCATACATAATTATGTTTTCTCAATGTTTTACTCAAGTATTTCTGACCTTTAGGTGACTGTTGGTACCATATTCCTTCACCTCAAAAACAGAAGTTAAAACAAGTCTCAGTAGGACGAACATCTGTGTTTGTATTGGATAAAAATGGTAAGGATTTTAAAAAGAAAATTATCAATTTTACAAAAAATAAATCAGTTTGACTTAAAAAGCAGAGGCTAAGTTAGAGCTTCTGCTTGGACAGATGATTACTGTTGCTCCAAGAAGAATAATATTTCATATTGGAAGAGATGGAGTAGGCTGCCCACTTAATTACTGATTTTGAAGACTTGTTTTTTGTGATAGTTGACAGTGCCCTACATAGCAACAATCCAGCATATGTGCTATTCCTAGGGGGAAGAGATAGATGAATCTCAAAGAAGAGAGTTGCATGGCAGGATTCTGTCTGAAACCCTAGAACGTACAAAACTGAAGAGCAATACCTTCCTGTTGCAAAACCTAGATAGAGCACCGTACTTGCAAGATAAATTATGAAGCATCCTATAGTAAAAGAAACAACCCTTTAACACCAGTCTCCTTCAGAAATCTTAATCTCATTTGCTTTACCTCTCTAGTGCGTAGTTCCTTATAAGAACATTTTTCCCCAAGAAATTTTACAAAACAGAGTATTTGCTATTTTCTAGAAAAGTTACAAAGAATAACTATAGAAATCCAAACTCCAAAGTAGGAACTTTGTTATCCTTCACTGTAACACATTAGTCAAGACCGTAACACGTTTCCACAGAAAGCAGAAAGTATTAACTACTGATGTAGAAACTACTAACTACTGATTTGCTATGTTGTTTACTATCACTTTATACAAAGCAGACATCCTGAGCTGTAACCAGGACCATGTATTTCACAGGCAATCTTTGGTACCGACAAGGTATCACACCAAGCTACCCTCAAGGATCTACCTGGGATCACGTTTCAAATAATATCCGTAAAATGTCTGTAGGGCCCCTCGACCAGGTGTGTATTAAGCTTCCTTGTACCTCATTAGTTTATTAAGAATTATGCTTAACATACTTTTGTAATTAAATTTTCTTCAGAATTATCTTTGTTTAACTAACTACATTACACAAGATGACTGCCTAAATGCTGGAATCCAAGACAAAAATCATGCCAATGAAGCAGTGATACATCCAGCCCTTTTCTGTAAACAGCCTCATTTCTGATTTTTTTTTTAATGAAGCTGAAAAGTGATGAAAAAAGTTTCTGAAAGTGGTGAAACAAACCTACAATTTTCACCTCTGGGAAGAGCAGCACAAAGAGCACATTTTATTGCCTCTCTCTGCTTTCTCAAGGTCTGGGTGATAGCTGACAAAGTGCAAGGAAGTCATAGTTTGAGCTGTGGGACCATCTGCCATCGGACCGGTGTGCAGCCAATGGAACCTAAAGGCCTCTCATGGGATTACGGAATTGGGGTAAGTGCTGGGGGCTTAACAGTGCCTATAGGGGGGATATCAGAACACCCCTGGGCACGCTTAGGAAGAAGAATGCTATCCTGCTCCAGCAGGCAAGCTTTCTAAACCTCCCATATGCCTGCAGGAAACTGGCCTTTGTTCTTCAGTTTTAGATTCATTTTTTAAGTTAATGTAACGGGTTATGCAATTATAGTTGGGAAGTCATTTATTTGCATTTGGGAAGTATTCCTTTTAAAAAGGTAATTTAAAAGTTATAATGGAAAAAATTAGTAGTAAGTACCATTTTTAGAAAATTTATTCCTTCCAAGTCTGCACATGATTGTTCCTTATTGTTGTTCCTTGTTCCCTCAATGTTTTGAGAAATTCTATTTCAAGGTTTTTGCCCCTTTTAAATTGCTGGAAAACATCCAATAGCTGTGTTATGAATGCCTGACCCTTCTAATCTCGATTCCCTGTAATAAAAATAATCCTAAAGCTTACTACCTATATATCTCACGGTCAGGTATGTTAAGTTATGTTTAAGTTAAGTTATGTTTAAGTTAAGTTATGTTTAAGTTAAGTTATGTTTAAGTTAAGTTATGTTTAAGTTAAGTTAAGTTATGGTTACGGTTATGTTTTACAAGGAGCCTTTTTTCTGACTGAGCCCAGAGCAGAATTACTTTCCTCATTAAAAAAAATAGTATAAAACTAGTAGTGTACATAAAGCATCACATCAGATATGTAAATCCTGGATGATGTTTCTCCTTTTGCATTTCTTTATCAAAATGTTACAGGGTGGATGGGAGCACATTACAGTCAGAGGAAACGCAACTGAAGCACCTCGGGTCACTATGCATGACAGTTCTGAGGAAAACCCTGCAGTATCAAAGGATGTAGAAGAAGAGGAGAGTAAAGGGAAAGCAGAACACTCTAAAACCCCTCTGATGGTCAGTGAAAGTCAAGAATTGGACAGAAATGCTGTTAATTGTTAAGCTGTCACCATTTACATGTTGCAAACAAGCAGCAGTCAGTATAATTTAACAAGAAACCAGATGTCATTTACCTGGAGAGAAAAACATGACTTTTTGTGCTGCTAATGTATTTTACTGAACTGGAATTTGCAATGGGGTATTTTAAATACTGATTTCTTCATCATGTGTAAAATGTGACCTCATAGAGGTAATAGTTTTGTCAGAGCAGGCAAGCATTTTAGCCACAATGTATTTCTGACCCTTTGCCATAGCTGCTACACATCAATGTGAATATCTTTGCAGATGATCATTACATTTACTTATTTTTTTCTGAATATTTCAGTTCCCTTCCCTAGATTTCTCACATTCACACATCTTGCACGCTGTTATTTAGATTCATATTTGAATGCAAAACAACTTTACTGATATCGGTGAAGTTTGCCAACATACATTAGAGTGGGTTCAGAATGAGATTCTGCGCTTTGTTTTTAGTAAGTCATTGATTCATCCCTTCTTCCAGCAAGAAACCACTTTTTATTCTCAAAAAAATCTGTCTTATTTATCTTAATTTGACTGTGATGTGAAATTATTATTTGAAATCCATCCCCAATAGCTTCAGGAAGGCACCATGTTTTTCCCCTGGCAGCAGTTTACAATCATTTTTCCTCTGTGCGTGTGACTACATGGAGTTATTTTTATATGATGAGCAGTGTGCTATGCTCTCAGTACTGTATTTGTAGAAGTAAAACTTATGTTTGCACGTAAAGAATATATTTGGTATTTTAATGCCAAGGAAAGCACTGTTTCCAAGTCCAAATGTGAATAAAGATTCAAGATGCTTTACTGTTTAAGAAAACCTGTTGGTCTTTCCAGTATGTGATTAGAGATTTCTGGTTTATACATACATTGTGGGAATATCATAAATAACATGTTTGCATTAATTACCATAATAGTTTTTGCATAACTTGCACAGTATCTTGTCCAAATAACTTTATTACATGTATTTTTAGAGAATTACTAGAATTGTATTTTCTCTGCATTGTATCAAAACTGTTTTAATAGTGTTTACATACCCAACAAACTGATTTCATACAATAAGCTTTATAATGTACCTCTGCGTTGTTCCCTACATTGCCAAGTTTCACCTACTTTACTGTAAAAAGCTGAGTTTAAGTGAACAGAAGATAAATTATACGTTGTTTGAGTACTAAATATTTGCCTTGTGAAACTATTCTTTAGAAAATTATTTAATTTAAAAATATAATGTCATTGTGGCTAGTAAAAATAAGGAAAAGTGACTTTAAACTGAAGCAATTTTGATAAATAAAAGTAATTTATCAGAAAAAAAATGCTTCTTATGAAATCCCTTTTGAAATGTCCAAGCAAGCAGCACTTTGTAGCGAAGTACCACTGTGTAACAAGCAGTTGTTATTCCATTAAATTGTGTAAGTCTTGTGCCTGACTATTCATCAGGGATGGCTGTGGTCAGAGAAGGGGTAACCTCCAGTCTCCTCTGCTACTGTAGCTAGCTATTACATGCCATCTGGGGCTTAGTATTTGAAATAATTACTCTTTCTTTGCAGGGAGTCCTGTCACAAATGCACTGCAACAAGCACTTAAACTCTACGTTTATAAAAGTAGTATCAGTAATTGGTTCTTAAAAATGATGTGCAATTCTTCATCAATAGCACTGTTAAAATGCTGTTTTTCCAGCTCACTGGTTTCCTTCCTCTGCCGAAGTGACCAAATCGTGAAAATGAAAACAACAAAAACATGGCTATCCCACAAAAACAATTCAGGGACAACATTTAATGTCTGGAAACTCTCAGATTTCCCTTACAATCCACTAGTCTAGCAGAGTAAGGACCTTTTAAAGAATCCTATAAAAATTATCATAATCAACAAGTGTTTAGTCATCATCCACTGTATGACACACAGAACCACAGACCTGAGGCTGGAAGGCACCTCAGGAAGCCATCTAGTCCAAACCCTGTAGGGCCAAAACAATCACGTTGCTCCAGCCGTCTTCAGACAATCTCTGAACACTGCCAAGGACGGTGGTCCCACAGCTCCCACCTGACGCTGGTACCTGCATCGCTGTCTTTTCCCTGGGGCAGAGGT
>NW_010209877.1:0-208 GCF_000695765.1 Mesitornis unicolor | reverse complement strand
TGCCCGCCCCTGGCTCCGCTCGCGAGAGGACAAGCCCGCCAAAACGCTTCACAGTCGCGGCCCCTTAGCGCTGGCGGCCGCTCCCAGCACCCTCGCAGTAGAGCGACGCCGCATGAAAGCGTCGGTCAGCGCGGGCGACGCTCCCCTCTTCCCCTCCTCGCCGCGCCCTGTGCCGGGTACCTCCTCGCCCCCGCGGCCCGCTCGCTCC
>NW_010209876.1:21046-25941 GCF_000695765.1 Mesitornis unicolor | reverse complement strand
TAACTCTGCCTTCTCTGTATCTTCTGTATCTCTGTATCTTCTCCCGCTATGTCCTCTGGCTTTGTGCAGATCTATGTTCAGTTCACATTACAGTTCATAGAGATAAGTGATGCTACCCAGAATTTTTGAAACAGAAGTTCTTCTGTTGACACAGGTTCCCTTTGGAACTTCGAAGAAACCATTGTACATTATTACATTATCAATAAATTTGCAAAACTGGGACAATATTACAGTGTTTTGTCAAAACAATCATGAAAAGTTACAATGGAATATATTGTGTATTTAACAAAGTCAAGCTTTATTTGAGCTCTCCTGGCAGGGAGAGGTAAGTGATCTGCACCATGTCTAAGTGTGGCATCCTAGCTGAATTTAGAATTATTTTGTGCAGTGAGACTCTGAACATCCATAGAAGTAATAATAAAGCAATCTTAATATCAAATGAAAAGTGAATATCAAAGCTTATAGCTAGCTAGCTCAAAGTGCTTAAAACATTTTTAGTGGTCCTGCTCTAGGCTGAGTGAGAAGGATGCAATGAACTGGCCTCACTGTATGTGATTGCCCAATATTGGTTTGCTCAGCAGCAGAAAAGAAGAGAGAATAGGTAATTCCATTTGGCATTTCAGTAAAAATATGCATAGACATGCAATGCTGAAGAAAGAAATTAAATTATATAGGGCAAACCAAATGCTTTTCCAATTTATACATTATTTGTGGAGTAATAGTAACAAAGTTACAGTTACAGAGTTTATAGTTTAGCAGGACTCAGAGATTTGTGTACATAGCAAGAACATAAGTTCTGGTTAGCTTTTGAATGAATGTCAAAAAGCAACAGATTTATAAGTGATATAATCCTTGTAGTTCAGGTGAAATGAAATTTCAGTTTAATTTCTGTTAAATGGAAACCTTCCTGTAAGCAAATTACCCATACATAAGTAATGAAGGATTTCCCACCTGTCTCATGAAGAGGTTTGTAATAATTGCTTCTTAAGATGGGTTGATTGCCCAAGATAGTATACCAGAATGCTGATCCCAACATAAAATCACAGGTTTTTCTTATTTTAGCATATTTTAGATTAAACTTTCAATTATTTCTTTTTTTTTTAAGAGCAAAGAAAAGCGTGAGCACTTAATGATTATACTGAATTGGAAGTCAAAATGCTATATTGTGTCCTAGGTTCTGGTTAGCAGTAGAAGACCTGAAGAAGAGGCCTATCCGTGAAGTTCCTGCACGTGTTCAGGAAATCTGGCAAGAATTTCTTGCTCCAGGTGCACCCAGCGCTATCAATCTAGATTCAAAAAGTTATGACAAAACCACGCAGAATGTAAAGGACCCTGGAAGATACACATTTGAAGATGCTCAGGTCAGTTTGAAATCCTATTTAGGGACATTTGAAATAGGACATTGGATAAATTAAATATATTAATGTTTGGGAGTTAAATAGTAATTCTCTGTTTCCTAAAATGCCCTTCTGGCAATACAAAGGGGTAGCATTCTTTCTTTTGTGAGGCCTATGAATTACCAAAGCTCTTCACGAAACTTCTTTGCTTGGTATAAAGTCTTCAAGTGGGCTTCAAATAGAGCAAAGCACATAGTTCAGTGAAAATGCTATTTTCATGTTCCTATTCTCTTAATTTTCTTATTCAGTTACATGAAGAGAAAAGTTCCCCCACTCACACATTGATTTCTAATTCTCCAGATCTGTCTCTGAAAGACTTCCCTTGATACAGACTCAATGGCTGTTCTCTCAATGCACGTCCAAAATTGTTATCATTTATAGACATCATAGGTTCCCATCAGGAAAAGAATATGACCCATGTGAGAAATAACATTTTGTAACAGCTTGTGTAGAAGTATAATTTTTCATGAATGTTGTATATTCTATATCCTTATTAAACTACTTATCTACCTAACACTGGGCAAAGACCCTAATGATCTACTCTTCAACAATCAGTTTTGCAACAGTAAAGAAGAGTCTGTAAATGTCTTATTTGGCTTTTAGGAGTCTGAGTTAGTCACAGTTTGAGTACCATCATCAAAAGATACTTTTGACCAGAGCTAGATTTGTGAAAATACTTGTATTTTTGAAATTGGAAGTAAAAGTTAAAAAAAAATCAAACCAAAACAACAACAAAAAACCAGTAAAATATAGATCTCCTTTTTCCTCAGAAAAAAAACAACAAGTACTTCTGTATTAAGTGTGACCCTTCATGTAACTTATAACAATATTTCATCTTTGCAGACTTTTGGGAAAATCAAGAGAAAATAATTGGATTCACAGTAAAAGTAGTAGGACCAGTACCATTCTCCCTTTTTCATCAGCAGCCCAGCGATGAAAATATAATTATTAATGCAAAGTGAAATGGTGTCAGGAGGAGAGATGGAGATCATATCCCTGCAGAATTTCCTACAGCTTGATTATTAGATCAGCATCTTGGGAGTCAGGAGATGCTGCTGCAGGTCCCACAAAGGATAGGAGACAATCAAGGCTTTCTGTTTTTTGAGAAAGTGCCTCTGCCCTAAATAGAAGAGGGAATAATTCTCCCACCATTTCATTTTGCTAATAGGAGGATAGCAACCTGTGATGCAAAACTAAAGTTTTCATTAGACACTAGCATACACCCTGTTCAGAAGCACTCTGCATTAAGCCAAACCCACAGTTTTTGCTTGCAGCTGCTGACTCTCTGGAGATTTAGGAATGCAGCATATAGCAAAGATAAAATTTACAGAAATAATCAGTCTAACAAGATTAAAGGTTAAAAAAAGTATGTCTTTGCAGTTGAGTTGGTAAAATTCATTGCCAGTTACATTTGTTGCCCGAATCAAATTTATTTTAAATAGGTGTAAAATTTCAACACTATTTTACTTCCCGATCTCTTTTCTCTTATTTTTCCGCTTCATTTATGTAAGATGGGAAGTATTCAGTCTTTATGGAAGCAGGACTTTTCCTTCTGTCAGACCTCTGCTTCTTTCATCCAGTTGAGCAGACAACATGAACCTGGAAACCTCAATGTCTCTGGGAAAAGGGGCAGACGGTACCAGCCTAAGTTCTGAATATACACTAGAATTTCTCTGCTTAGTGCAAGAAATAGAATGGAAGGCACTTAGAATAATGCCTAGAGTTTCTAATACAACAAAAATAAACCTTTAATTTTACCTTGCCTTTTGTTTTTTTTTTAAATTATTATTTTTTATTTTTATTCACTAATTTTATGCAGTACCAAGCTGAGAAACAGCATTTACTTTATAGTTTATTTGCTGTTTCCTGATTGCTGTGCTAAAAGTCTCCTATAGTAAAATCTAGGGTTTGAGTAAAAAGTAAACCAAAAATAGCTAAAACAATTCAGTAAATTTTTAAAAAGCATTTTTTGAGTATTTCCTATTGAGATTGCTTTTTCTACGAAGCTCTTTTTTAACATTATAACTAGAACAAGAATTATAAAGTGTCCAACATCATAGATTTTTAGTTTTTCATATTTTACAGAAATAAGAATACTCCAAAAAGAAAAGCTCTATAAACTGTGTTGTTTTCTTTCTGGATAAGGGTTTTCAAATTTTCATATGCCTCTGAAGAATAAATATATTGAAAATTAGATTCACCTGGAAATGTTCTTCTATTTGCATATGTATTTTCCTTTTTATATTGTCAGCTGGATAGCAGAATAAACATTTGTCAAAGGATGTTTTCAAGAGTTGTCAGGGGATATCCTCCCTCACTTATGCACTTGTTTGCTGTGCTGAATTAGAAACCTGGTGCCTTTTCCCAGCCTACAAAGTCAGAAAAGCATGTCCTGAAACAAATTCAGAAAATTTGATGACGAATTATCCACAGGTCCTGGTTTAGTCACTTGGCTAAACTGACTAATGTAAGGGAGGCTTTAAGCCTGGGTCTTAAGCTAGAACTCAGTTGTAAATAAACAGTGGAATTAGGGACTGTAAAATAAAGAAAGATCCATTGTGTTCTTTTTATTTGTGCTTTAAGAATAGAGAGCAATTCAGCCTTAGCTTCAGAACTGCAACCCAGTATCCCGTAAGATTTCCTGTTCAAGATAATGCTGACTGCTCTACATTCCACAACTACAGGGAAGGCTGCCCAGAGAAGTGGTGGAGTCACCATCCCTGGAGGTGTTCAAAAAAACGTGTAGATGTGACACTACAGGACATGGTTTAGTGGGCATGGTGGTGTTGGGTTGATGGGGTTGACTTGATGATCTTAGGGGTCTTTTCTAACCTTTATGATTCCGTGATACTATACAACATATATATGACTGCCTTCCATTCTACATTTGTCTTCTTTTATAGGATTAACAGCTCCTTCTTTCCCTTTCAGGAGCACATTTACAAACTGATGAAAAGTGATTCTTACCCTCGTTTTATACGATCCAGTGCCTACCAGGAGCTGCTACAGGCCAAGAAAAAGGTATTGGTCCATCTTGCCTTTGTCTTGCCCCTGTGCAAAGCGGTGGTTATGTTTGCAACAATACTCAGTCTTCTCTCCCCTGTGCCAGTGCAACTGGATATCTGGTAGGTGACCAGCTTGGCGTGTTTGAAGGGTCACATAAACACAGGAGTTCAATATACATATATGTGTATATATCCTGCATGCGGGCATGTTTCAATAAGTTAATCTAGCAAAACTTATTTTTATTTTTACATCCCATATTGTACTGTTTTCTCTGTTATGAAGCACCTTAAACTGCAAAGTGCTTTACAAATACATTAAAAAAATAAAATAAAATCCCAGAAGAATAGTCTTTCATGTTTGCAAGTTTGCTTATGTAATAGTTGTTGTTCTCTTTATTCCACCTATAAAAGCTACAGAACGTGTTTAGAAACAATCTTATTCATATGAATAACTTCTAATTTCAACTATAAATATAGGGGCTTCCTAATTCTG
>NW_010209876.1:0-21015 GCF_000695765.1 Mesitornis unicolor | reverse complement strand
TTCCCTATTATTACATGAATAGTTTTGAGTAGGCTAGGAATTTGACTTGAAAGACTGCTCATGTCACACTTCAGCAAACAGAGGCTCATGTCTTGGTATGTAACTTCTACTAAGAAAAGTCCAGATTACAGAATGAGTTCAGAATAGCCACAGCCCAGACTATGTGGAGCAGCTTGTGCAATGCAGATTTCTATAATGATAAATAATTTTATTAGGGGGCTCTAAATAGTGATCTCCTAGAATCAGTTGGGAGCCCCGTGCGTTGCAAAATCAGGGCCATGATCGTTACCGTAACGAGGTAGTTATTAACGCCGTAGCATTCTATTGTTTATAATGACAACCTAAAATTATATGAAAGTACTGTGTGATTTTGTTTTTTGTTCAAACATTGATTTCTGAAGATCCAATATAGGGAGAGATGTTGAAAATACCAGAAAGCTACAACTGTCCATGTGAAGTCCTTAAGTTTGTGAATGTCAGTTCATTAACACAAGATGTGCACTTCATTATTTCTTTATATTTTCAGTTTTTCTTTTAAATCAAACCAGTTTGATCCCCATGAAAAATTATTTTTGTTGAATACTATATCTGTTTTACCCATCCCGTTTTGCAGAGTCCCATTACAGCTTCATATCTATGTTTGCTTCCTGATTTATACAAACTTTGTTTTGCAGTTCATTGTTTCATCAATCCTTCTTTTCTACTCCATTTTGTCTTGCTTTATTTTCCCCTCCTTGTTTTTTTGTTTCTTTTTTTTGTTATTATTTTAAATTTAAGTTGGAAAACACACTGGATCGTCGAACATCTTTTGAGAAATTCACACGCAATGTGGTAAGTTTGTTGCCTCAGAAGACTAGTAAACCTGATTGGACATCCTTCTCCCCTCCCCTCACTGATCCCTGCTTTCCCTTTTTGCTTCCTTAACCTAACAGTTAAAAGTGTCTTTATCACAGTTTGTGAATTTTCCTAGGAATGACAGCTTTATCATGTGCTTCATTACAACCCCTCCTCCCTGGTCCCTTTTCCACTAACCTCAATAGTCACACATGGAGGAATGGACCTTTGGGAGCCATGCTTTTTGCATTAGGAAGCATGAAATTATTAACTTTTTCTTTTAATTATAGTAAAGAATTTGTGAAAACCTGCTTGATGTTCCTTTTTCTGGTGCCTCCCAAAATACTGTCTGACACAGTTTGTATACAATGGATTTCCCTTCTGTCTCCTTTTTATTTTACTAAAAAAAGAGTTTGTCCCTTTTTTTAAAATTTGGCACAGGATAAAATAAGCAATAATAATTCCTCTATCTTCCTTAATGTCTAGCACAGCTTCTGCAGGACCAAAGAATTCATGCTGATGATGTGCAAGGGTGGGATTTCATTTTGATAACAGAATATAAAATCTGATTTTTTATTATGTAATTTTCAAAAGCTATTTCACGAAGGTAAAAAAATGAAGGCTGGTAAATTTACTGTGGGCATTTTCTTGCCACCTGCCAAAAGATCCACTGATTTCCTGATATGTGGGATTCTTTTCACTTATCCAGTTTCTTTGGATTTTTTTTTTAACATTGTGAAAGTTCAAACTAAAGCATTCAACGCATTTATTTTTGTAGGGCAGAAACATCCCTATTTTCCCATGCCATAAAAACTGTACACCAACACTGAGGGCGAGCACTAACCTGTTATGAAAAGAGGTAGAAAGATCTTGGATTATACTCAAGTTTGTCCGCCTTGTCTGTTGACTTGTGCAGGTGACGCTGCTGTGTGTGCGTGTGCGTCCGTGGCTTTTTCTGTGACCTGGTTAGTAGAGCTGTGTCCGTTGAAATGGAAAATATGAGAGCTTTCAGCAGAAAGAGCATGGTTTTTGTTTTGTTTTGGTTTGGATTTTTTTTTGTTTGTTTCTAGGGAAGGAGAAGCAGTTATCAGAAACTGCCTCCTGGATAATAAGGCTCAAGAGTATTTCCTCAAGTATTTTTAAAAAATATATATACATTCTAGTAATCCAAAAGTGTAAAAAACACAGTGAAAGAACAAAGTTTTGTGTGGTTGTGGGAATAGCTCCCATGTAAAAACAAAACTGTAATTCTTTTAACTACTTTCTTATAGGTAAAGGCTTCCTGTAATATGCTTTGAATCCACTGTAATCAGGAAGAAATTTGGATTCAATGGGACAAAGTCAGTAAGGACATTAAAAAGTAAATAAACAGCCACAAAGGAAACTATCCCAGTGTTTGAAACAAAAACCCCTGTATTTTGCATGGTGGTGTTGCCATAGCATGTTGCGGTGTGATTTGTGTGTTGTCTAAGCAGGTTGATCTGTAAAACAACATTGTACATAATTACATTATACATGATAATTACACGGTAATGCCATAGGAAATTCCATATTAATAAAAGAGCTTATGTTAATAAAAGAGAGTGTAGAGAGTAGGTGGTATGGCTGGGACCTCAGAGCCAGGCTGTTTCCCAGTCTCCTTTTACCCCTCTCAGAGCCAAGTTGCTGGTAAACCAGCAGTTCTGCACACAGCCGGTGGATCATCATGCCAGTTTTCATCATGCTTATCTCAGGGCAGATGTACTAGAACAGGATGCCAGAGATGTGAGGCAGGCCCAATAAACCATCTGTGAGCTAGAAAGGGGAACGAGGCTTTCTGGCTGTGAAGTGTTAGTACTTCTTCAGTAGAAGAAGGCGAATCTTTTTTCATGGAGCAAGCTATAAAATAAAAACTGTGGGTTTGCTTTTCCTTCAGCTACTACCTGTGAATCCAGGTGGAGTCTGTCAAGTCGGGTCAGGTATGAAAGGAAAACATGTCACTGCTGGATCTCTATTCCCTATTAGATTGGCAGCTCTGAGGCTTGCAAATTAATCCAGAATGTCAGGATGTCCCAGTGCAAACCTTTTTCTCCAAGACGACTGAATTCACGTCACCCACTGCTCCAGGACCCCTTGCCACCAGGCATCTTTGTTCTTCCAGTCTTATTCTTGGTTATGATGAGTTTATAATATATAATTTATAATTATCTACCTTGGTGCAGTGGTTGCAACCAGCAGGGATGAGGGAAATGTTTCTCAGAATCCTCCAGTGGACTGATTAACTTGTTCAACTGTGAAGTGAGGTACTGTGCTATAGAGCTGTTCTGATTGATACGGAGAAGAGGTGTGAAACAGCTCTACTACAACCTGGATGAATGCTGTCATCTCTGAATGATTTAGTACAATAAAAATTACCATTTCTCTTCTCCTCTGATGGTTTAGAAAATTTAGACTAATTTTCACTGTTTGGTTGGTTTTTGTTTTGTTTTGTTTTGTTTTTCCACTTATATTAAAGTGAGTTTGTATTGAACTAAATTAGACCTAATTTTTTTTCCATTTGAAGTGTTTAAAAAAACCCCAGTAACCTTGACTGTGTCTAGGGACTGAACCTGGAAGATGACCTCATAATTCATAACCTGATTTATTATAAGAGAGATTATTGAAAGTGAGTTATACTTGCTACAGAAAGCATTTTTTGAGCTAGAAAGTTTAGAAACTTTGTAAGGGCAAACCCTCTCTACTGTTCCTTGAATTAAGTGGAAATAACCCAGTATAATGAGTCATTATTCTAGTCTGACAGGGGAAAAAATAAAAGTGGAGCTACAGACACAGAAAACCTCCTAGGCTCAGCTCTGCCTTCCTTTGCCATTGAAGAGTTTTCTTTCTAGAAGACTTCCAATAAGTTGGTGTGCTTTAGGAAAGCCCTACATGCTCAACTTAAAGACATTGGCTATTTAGCTTGCTCTGTAGATTTTATAGTGCAAAACTGCTAATGCCTTTGGCAGTCTGCAACCAACAATATGAAATAGTCTTAGAAATAGGTCTGCTGTCACATACAATATGGATAAATTGATTGCAAACTGGCATTTGCCATATGTAATAGTTGTTATCAAACACTTTATAGTTTGACTTATCTGTAGCTCCCCAAGGAAGTGAGTATTGAAGATAGAGGCGTAAGTCAGGGAGCAGGAGGTCCTCATTGCTTGCTACAGTAGTAGAGAGAGGGAAATCTGCTATGTCTGTGGCATTTTGAAACTGAAATTCTTTTAGGGAATTTACATGGCAAAAATACATAGTTTAAAAAAAAATCAAATTTAAACAATTCTGAAACTTCCTCTACCTCAAGTACAAAAATCTTCATTACAGAGAAAAAAACCCATGTGAATATGCACTTTTAATGTTGATGGGAACAAAGAGGTCCTTGAAATAAAACGTTTGCCTTTAATTCCCCATGTGCCTGTGGGATTTGTGATGGTGGCAGACTGGTAGTCTGAGTAGGACACCTTTGTGAGTGCTAGCCTGCTGCTTAGTTGTGATCACTAGTCTGGAAGCCTGAAACCGAGTGATCTCACTTACAGGGGAGTGGGCTAATTTCATTTCCACCCCATGCAATTTTTCTTGTCCCACCAGGAACCAAGTTAGCTGGGCAAAAATGTTCAGTGTCCCTCCTCAGAGCTGCCTGAGGGGAGACACTCCATCTTCACATGTTGGTGTCATGGCTTCAGATGCCACCATCAGTGTTAGTTTCATGTGTTACTGCCCGGTTATAGAGAAGGCAAAAAAATGTGCTTGTTGCAGGTTTGTGATGTTTTATGGAAATACAGACAGTACAAAACAGACCAAACTCAGTTCATATATTAAACTAGAGAGCCATCAGATGATAATTATCTTCACTCATAACCTCATAAACAAGACCCCATTTAACTCTGACTTTAAAAACATTATCTCTTACATTACCCATACCATTTCCAGCTATCTTCTCCTGCTTGGCTGGAAGAACTTGCTGACCAGTGTCCTTTAATATTTTTCCCCTCCAAACCAGTAACATTAGACCATTTCATGCATGACAGATGAAATGTGAAGGCCATTAAACACAGCACGTTTTCACAGAGGCTCAGTCCAAGGTCACTTAACATGACATAGCAAATTATGGTCTAGAGATGGAAATTAAAACCATAAAAATAGCTACCTCAGTTCTTATCAGTGAGGGACAGACTTTCTAGATGCTTAAACCAGTGCGATCTCTCATCATGTTAAAATCTTTAACATGTCCCTTTATTGGGAAACAAGGTAGATGACATATTTTCATCTGTTAATTAAGAAATTTTTCTGTATTAACAGTTAAAACTTATGTACACAAGACCCTACTATGCAAGATCAAATGTCTACCTAGCCCTGAAATCCCATAAAGGGTTATATTTTTCTCAACCATAGCATTGTGAATGAGTTTCAATGCAGTATGAGCTCTTGGATCTCATGTTTAATGTACAATCATGGAACAAATCCCAATAAAACTTTTGTTTACAGGTTATTCCTAAAACTTAAACAAAAAATTAGCTAGTCAGAAACAAAACCAAACAAAACGCAAAGCTTTTCATTTGACAAATACAAAGCAATAATAAAAATAAGTATTTGTAGAAATTAAGGCTTTTTCTGTTTCAGAAAGGATATGGCTTATTGATGTTTGACTAAGAAGAACTGAGGAAATAACTGAACTTTTTAGTTTGGACTAATAATTAGTCAAAAAGAACATCTGTAGAACATGCCAGTGAGGTCTGGCCTCCTTGTTCTGTTCTGCAGTGACTGGAGCTAAGCTGCTGTGCTCTGTGCTGGAATTGCTGAGGAGCAGCCATGTTCATCTAAGTGAGGAGCCAGCGCATACTGTTCAGATATTAGGCCAGTGCCTGCTATTACGCAGCTGACAAACATTTACCTGAGACTTAGGCTATTTGCAGGAATAACTGCAGAGAGGTATGGAAACCTGAGGGGTCAGGCCTAGGACAAACACACAAAAAATATTTGTCTAGTGCATTGGTGCTTTGGAATGTCTTACATGTTATCCCACACTTAGATGGTTGATCAAGTTCAAACTACCCTATCTAGAAAGAGTTTCTAGGTTAATCACAAATGAGAGCAGCTTATCAATATCACAGAATCAGAATCATTAAGGTTGGAAAAGACCTCTAAGATCAACAAGTCCAACTGCCAACCCAACACCACCATGCCCACTAAACCATGTCCTGAAGTGCCACATCTATATGTTTTTAGGCCTCCAGTGATCGTGAATCCACCACTTACCTGGGCAGCCTGTTCCGGTACTTGACTATTTCAGTAAAGAAATTTTTCCTCATATCCAATCTAACCCTCCCCTGGCGCAACTACCATTTCTGACTTTTTTTCCCAATTATTCTTTCATCTTATTAAGAAAGGAAATATTTTCCTATGTGTGATGACTTATGCTACACTTTTCAAAACTGGCCTGTTAGATTCAGTTTCTCAAATAAAAATTTGGCTTATGGAAATGCTATTAATATTGTATCACAAAGAAATATCTAAGCTTAGCTCTTCAATTATGACCCACAATGGATGAGCCTTACATCAGTCTGTAAATTGAGTAAAACTGGAAATCTAGAAGTTGCAATTAGGAAACTCTACCATACAGAACTAAAAGTAAAAGTATACCCTGGAACATAATTTGAAAGAAATATTCTGTAAACTGGAAAATAACAAATCTCTGCACATCTGAGTAAGAAGGTGGGATTTGGTGCTGCTATGGATTCTGTGTATTAAAAGCTTATTTTCCCAATCAGAGAGCTAAGTATCATTCAGAATGAACATAGAAGACCTCCTAATGATGGTGTATCTTCTAAACTGTCCCTTTTCCAACTACAGTATAA
Organism: Mesitornis unicolor; assembly: GCF_000695765.1. Classification (NCBI taxonomy): domain Eukaryota; kingdom Metazoa; phylum Chordata; class Aves; order Mesitornithiformes; family Mesitornithidae; genus Mesitornis; species Mesitornis unicolor. Next base: position 14,305 of record NW_010209876.1, on the reverse strand, counting down.
ATTAGAACTACTAAGACCGGAAAAAGAGCATACATCGTTGTTGTTGTTCAGATGGAGACTTTATATTTATAACAGTGTAATATTCTATGAGGCTGGGAGGTGGAGGAGATGTCCATTTGGAGAAATCTTGATCCCTGGAGGGATTCAGAATAATTGTATCCAAGGGCCAGCAATATCCAGGGTGGAAGTGATGTAGAATACAGAAAAAAAATTTTCATGACATCTCACTGTGTCTATAGAGAAAAATTCAAATAAGATGTAGAATAAGATTATACAAGTTGGACCAACTAACTAACAATTAGTTTTTGACCTGCATTTAGGTCAAAACTTCCTTGTTTATGTGATATCAAAGTTAATTCCTGAGATGCTAGAATTTGGTTATAGTCCACCTAAAAATTCCAGGGAGTTTACAATTCCTTAATAATCAATTGTTGCAGATATGAATAAAAAAAATATTTCACAGATCTTACCCCACTGCGGCTTTCCAGTGTGGTATTCAGCAAACTGTTTTAATAACTAATAGAGAGTTCCTGGTTTAATTGTTTTAGTTAACTGGATTATGCAGTTCAGTCCTAAAAGGAACTCAGACATATTTGGGTATATGTATAAGTGAGGCCTGTAGACCTGTAAAATTAAGCTCAAATAACTTAATCAAAGACAAATAGAAGTGTTTGCTCAGTATTTTCCTAGAATATGTCCAAGGCTGATAACCATGAATCACCTAACAAAACATCTGATTTTGGACATACTCTTTTAAATTGTATCCCAGTGCCACACAGCTGTTGAGACTTTTTTGACTATTTAAAAAGATGCCTTGCTACAAAAGCTTACCTGTTACGTTAGAGGAAAACATAAGCTAAGGCTTAACAACTGTCAAGAAGCTGTGAATTTAATGTAGGTAGGAAGTGACAGGGTTAAAGCTCAGCACAGGGAAGAGAGTGCACCATGAAGGGCACTTTGTGTCTTGCGCACTTTCTGTCTTGTGAAGAAGCAGCAAGTATTAACACCCTCAGGTGATGTGGTGAACCTGATGGATGAGCAACAGATTGCAGATCAGGAGTTCCCTTCACAAGTACATCATAGAGGAAATATTCATCCTAATTTGTTCAATGTGTGTTTCAGAGCAGAAAAAATAAAACCATTATTCTTCCTTTTGTGAAGAGCCACTCTGCTATATTGCTTCTAAGCAAATGCTTGAAACCAATTTGCAGATCCCTGTGAGCATAAATGTAATTGATAATGACAACAAATACTAAATTACATAATTCCACTGAGTTGTAATACAGCAGATGACTTAACAACTCATTGATATGGCAGAATAAGTTCATTTACCATTTACTGCAGAAAGTGTAGCATCTCTCCATAGTTACAGTATTTCTTACTGTAGTCTCCCTGAAATCAGTTTGATTTTTCTGTGTGCACTTAAAATGAACAATACAATAAATGTAAGTATTAAATATCTAGCTGGAGAGTTAGAGCCACTTTCTATTCAATGTTTTATGATCTATTATTTGTGTCACATTATCAGAGTATGCCCATGGTACTTTAAGGAGACATGTAAGCTTGCTGTGCCAGCTCTGCCTCTGTTGGATCAGAGCCACAGTGGGATGGCCCCAGGAGAGCTAACTCCTTTCATGTGGCCTTAGGAGAGCTGCTTCCTGTTAATGTGGTTTCACAGCTTTTTTTCTAGCTCAGATAAAGCCCAAATCTGCCTGAAATATAGCCCAGTGACATACCCTGCACCATCCTTTTCATGCTGTAGACCTAACTCATGTGGGACAGTCATTATACCTTATTAAAAGAACTTGCTAAAAAACTGAAACTGCATCCTTGCAATGGGAGGAAAGTTGAGGGAAATAACAATGTGGAAATGCAAACATCTTCAAAGCAGCATTATGCAGTCACATGTAATATAGCTGACCAGTGTTCCTCATAAATAGTAAATATGGTCTCAGCAAACCGGTAGCTGTGTTCATGAAAAAGCTGCTTTCCTGCCTATATGCAATCTGCCTCTTACTTCTTTACCTTAACTGTAAAGTAGCCTTTTGTCTTCTGTGACAGAGCTACCACAGTTTGCACATTCATCTTTGCAGCATGAGGCGCCCTGGCTTGTAGCAGCCTTCTCCAAGTTCTGGTATGACCGACAGCAAACAACCTCAGCCTTAGCTTCTCATTAGCCAAACCCAATCTCATTCAGAAATGGCCTTTAAGCTTGCTGGCTTACTCTGTGAAACAACCTGGCAGTGCAAGTGTTTAAGCGTACGGGGTTCCAGTGGTTTAAGATTTGACAGACTCCAGTTGGTGCCCCTAGTTCTGTGACAGTGATGTGGCAACGCTAAATGGTTGCTGATGAACAGGTTTGCAGTGATCATGCCTCTGTTTTTCTGTTTCTGTTTTTTTTTTGTTTTTATCTTTTCCTCAGGGGAAATCGCTCACATCAAAGAGGTTAACCAGTCTAGTGCAGTCCTACTAAAAGGATCACCTTGTAGCATGGAAGCAGACTCAAATCATTATACATACTTTGTAGCTCACTGATTGCCTGACTCAGAGGACAGTAGAACAAGATGTTGCATGAGCAAGGACCTGACTTGTTTTCTTTTGTGTATACTAAGGCATTACAGACTCCGAGGGACTCTCTAGCCTTTCGATGCCTCCATTTTGAAAACTGTCTGCTCACTTCCTCCTTCATATCAAGCTGGATCTGTGTCTTTTTATTTTCTGCAAGCTCAAGTACAGTGAAAAAAAAGCTTCTGCTAGGCACAGTTTATTAAAAAAAAATACGTCAATCAAAAACTGGAAGAAATGTAAAAAATGCATATATTAATAAATATACATATGGCATCACATTTATTGCACAATAAATTAGCACAGAAGGTTTCATTTCACTGATGTATTCACATTGAGAAAGAAAGCCTGTGTCTTTGTCTGTTGTCTGTATATTCTCTGTTAATGTTTCTTGCATTTATTTTTATACCATATTTAAAAAAGAACACCTTTTAATCCAGATGTATTAAAGTTGATCCTTTCTCTGTAAATTTGTGTATGTTTATATTATTGTTTTATCTTTCATTAAAAGATGCAGAATCTCTTTCCTTTGGGAAGTTTGAGATTTTAATATTGAATCTGAAGATTAGCCAAGAGCAAAACCCTCCTCAAAAGTAACACACCTTGTGCTTTCTAAAAAGTTACATGAAATGGCAATTTCTTTCTCTCAGTGACACCTAATCAAACACACTATTGATAACCATTTACTTTTCATTATCTTTCTAGCAAGCTAGCAACAGCAAGACCTTTCCAGCTTGCTTATCATCACATAAGCAAAATTTGTTAAGCTTAGACCCCTTTTGTAATGGTGCAGCCTGCACAGCAACTCAGTCACTGCCCAAGACTGGCTCGACTGAACCACATTTCCTTAGGAAGGGACGTGGACGAAGCTGGCGGAGAACACAAAGTGTCGGCTTGCTAAATGGGAAGGACAGTGTTTCTAACTTCTCATTGTCACTTGGTGATAAAACGCAACGGTTTAAGCTCAAAAGGTAGTGGTTTGGGAGTGCCAAGTATATTGTCTGTAGGGCAAAGTTTGGGTAGTCGTGCAGGAGGCTGTGATTTTAACTCAAGGGCTCTATCCAGGTGTGCTGTTGTTTGCTTCTGAGGTTGCACAGAGATCTATTGAGAGGTTTATGAGTTTTGTTTTATAAGTGTATAGATGTTGCCTGTGGGACAGCATATGTAGGGCTTCTGAAGCTAATTGGAGCTGGAAGCAGAAAGCTCTCCTTGGCCTGAGCAGCAGCACTTTTCACTATTAGAGGTGATGTAAGGATAGGAGGCAGAGTCTCTTGAGTACAAAAGTGATGATGGGAACTAAGTCAAACGACAAAACGCTGATATCTCCAGGCATCATAGGATGCACAGAACAAACAAGCCTTCTGAGCAATGCACAGGATAGACTCAGGATGGCCAACTCTAGTACCATCTGTCAGACTGACTTTGCTTTGATATTGATAAACAGGAATCCTGTTTCAAAGGGACTACCAAACCTACAAATGCACAATCATAGACATAACCAATAAATTTGAATGCGTTAATGCTAGAGTAATCCATTTAACATGGGATGGGGATCCAGCACAGAGTGGCCATGGGTAGAAGGGAGCTGAGCTTCTTTCTGCAAGGAGCATTCTCTTTTCCATTGGCTTTGTCAGCAGCTTGAGGCAGCTCTAAAGAGTCTGAATGAACCTAGGACAAAACACATAATAAATCACCATGAATGGCTGTTCTCCATTGCGTTTTGCTCAGTTGGGGTTCCTGAAGGTTGAGATTTTTTTATTTGCTTGTTTTCAGATGCCACTATATTTCTGTTTTCAGGCTAGGATGATAGTCACTGCTTTAAAGTGTCTCAGGTTTTGTTAGCACAATTCTACTATGCTTTTATCAGAAAATGCTGGATATGTCCCATGAGAGCTTGATTTTATCAAGAGCTCCATCTAGGTCAACTCAAAATATTCACAGTCTAGGGAGGCCAGATGAATTTTGATAAATAGCCACATTGAACCCCAGATCTTAAACTCTGAGATTTAATTTTCCTTTACCACAGAAATGCAAGCTCTGAGATATGAATTTGGGGCCAGGCAATCCACAGAAATTTGAGCTCTGTTTCACTTCTTAGTGCCAAATAGAGTTATTTATTTCCAAACTCCTGCTGCCACCAATTGCATCAGCTGGTACATTGCCTGCTTTGCCTTAGGAGTTAACTAATTAGCTACCAGTGTCTGCTTTGAAGAGTCATTCCCTTCAAATAACTAATGCATAATTCATGCATTAGGCATTTCATACAACTTTACCCTAAGAATTTTTTTTCCAAATCACTTTGCAACACCAACTGGCCGATAAGAAAATGTGGAGCATTTGTATTCCTGAACCCATTTTGTACTTATTCTAGTTTTTTCCTTTCAATAAGTAAGAAATCCCTTTCCCTATATTTGCACAGGATTTAACACAACGTCTGTAAAGAAAAAAACATGCACTGCTAATGAGGGTTTCAAAGTATTCAGGAAGCTGTATTAAGATTTCATTTGAACTTAGTCTCAAGTCATGCAACTCCACTGTTGCACATGAATGAATTTGGCCCAAACAAAATCTATCCTACAACCAGTTGATTTTTGAACGGTTTGTCTGCAATCTTTTATACTTTACCTGATCACTGTCATCTGCCAGTGTCGCAATACTGGTACTGAAAACTCCAAGGAGACACAAATATTCTTCTATTTCTCCACAAAGAAAAGCTAAATGTTTGTTTGCGAATATAAATGAAGATCCACTTCCAAGAATTAAGATTAACTCAGATTCAAGCATGTTTGTACAACCACCAAACAGCTGAAGGATGACTTTGGTTACACAATCATATAGCCATTCCTTAGGAATTTCAGTGAGGCCACAAATGTGCTGAGGAAAAAAATGACTGAGAGAGAAACCCAGTCTGAAGGGACCATATTTCTTGTTTCCTGGAGAAGAGCCATCAATGCCTCAATGCCAATCAGTGCCTCCTGGGTCTGCCCAGGAAGCTGAAAACAGCTCCCATTGGGGGGTATTAACTGTAATATCTGTTAAAATAACCACTTGGAGCTGGGAACTTCTGTCTGAGAGCAGGGGTTCATCAGACAGTATCTTACTTCATACATCCTTGTGCTTAAAAGAAATCTTAAACATACAGGGGAAAGAAGTATCTGTGAGTGCTGCTGCACCCTTGAGATAGTTTTGAGCTCCCAGACTAGCCTGGAAAGGATAATGGCTAGTGGGAGAGATGGGAGCTTCCCTGGCATCTACCTGACAAGAACAAAATATTCACCTATTCTTCTTTAAGGTGAAATTGAAAACTCTCCTTCAACCCTACAAAACCAAAGAGGGAAGAATAAAGGCCTTAAAGAGTGATGAGAGAAATTGCAAAGTGCTGAGCTGAAACAGTAGTGGAGACTGACCACAAATTAATGAGCTGAAGTTGAATATGGAAGTAAGAAATGGGAATTAATTGTGGTGACCAGAACAGAACAGACAAGGGAGGAGAACTGGGGAACTGAGTAATTAAGAGCAAGAAAGGCTGAATGCAGCTGGTGGATTGCCAGCCTGTTGGCCATGGCCATGTGGAAATGGAATCAAAACCCAGAAAAATCAGACCAGACCAGCTTTAAGACCCAGAAATAACTTTTTTTTTCAGCTAGAAAGGAATTAATGCCAAGTATCTAGAATTGCTTTTTTTAAATTGCAGCCTTAATGGTGTTTGAAATCATGAGACACTAACACCAAATAGTACCCCAGGAAATAACAAACTGGAGGGCAAGAACTAGTTCCAGAAAATGAGACCTATAGGAATGCACTTAGGATATTTTATTAATTAAAAAATCATAAAGCCAAAGTAGGCAACTAAAGTGAGGGAATGCTGTTTCCTTTAAGTAACTGGAACAGGGATTTGGGAATGCCCAGTGATTTATTTGTGGTGCTTCCAACTTTTTATCTTTATGCCAAGTGATTAACAGCTGTTTGAATTCAGCTATTAAAATTACCATATTATTAATGTCCCTCCTAGCTAGAGATGTTGTGCATAGAACTAACACTGTACTTATAACATAGGAGAATAAAACACAGGAATTTTGCTAAAAGAAAGTTAATGGCTATAGGGACCTATATAAAATAAAGTTTTAATCCCAAGATGTTAAAGAGAAATCATCAACAACTTCTTTGAACATATTCTATGTCCACAGTTCATTTATGCAAGTGACTGACTGGTTGTGAATAACACTTATCTGCCTTTTGATCTGACTGTGCCGGACAGATTAATGCTTTTGTCTCCTGTGAGTTGAAGATAGGCTGAGGTCCCAATATCAAAGAGGTGGCAGGAAAGAGCGGATGATTTCTCTGAGGCTCCCCCTCCTCATGCTGTTCTGGGCTGTAGAGTCTTCAAGTGATGTGTGTACAAATAAATGTGTTTCTTTGCACAGACATTGGCTTGAGGACTGCAGAATCTCTACAGACAGTCAGTATCTTTGCTGCTACAAAGTTGTTTTTTTTCCCCTAATATCTAAACTAACTCTTCTTTGCTTCAATTCATCGTTTTATTTTTGACGAGGCTGCTACGATCACCATAATAAAATGCTCCCTACCTTTTTGCTCAACTAGGTCAATGGCCATTGCAACGTTATAGCCTAATTTGGTTTTCTTACTAGTTTTTTCTGAAGCATTGAGTGACTTGATTTTTCTCCTCTGCGCTGGGGGCTGTTACAGCTTTCCTGGAGGACCCTAGGTCCTCTCACCCAGGTTTTATGGGAGGACAACAGAGGACTGCTGTTGTCCATCTGTCTGTACACTCAACTATGGGGCTCACCCTTTTTGCAGTAGATGGCTACTACTGAATTGTGCCAGCTCATGGTGATGCCCAAATCCTTTGCAGTAAAGCGTTGCTGACTCTTCTTGGGTCAGCGAGGTGTCTTCAGCTGCCCGTTTAGCAGCATCTTCATTTTTCAGACCATCTTTCTCTTTTCCCAAGGTCACTTTTATTTTTGATTCTAACCTGTGAAATACTTATAATCCGTTTACCTGCTGGTAATTCTGTGTGGATGAGAGCAAGGATTCTTTAATACAGACGCACGAATGAGAGTGAGTGGCAGCATCGCTATGTGCCATAAGAGATCTGTGTGTATGTAAACTGTTAGGAGAAATTGCCATGACAATAAACTTAGAACCTGCTCAAATGCTAGATGATAATCCTTATTTACAAGTGTAGACATGGGCAGTAAATATCAAACAATATTAAGACATGATTGTAAATGTTACCTTGTTAGTGGCATTTGCACAATTTTTATTGTACTTTCCCTTTGCTCTCAAAATATAATATAATTCACCATCATTGTCTCTTTTTTTTTTATTTGACTAGATCTTCATATCTATTAGATTCATCACAGATGTCAGCTTTCAAAAGAGGTACTATTTAGCACCCTTGCACTTAACCTTGCGGCTGCTTCTTCCAGTATATCACATAAATGGAAAATTTCATTATTTATTTAACTTTTCTATCCACCTCTCTACTCCTTCCCCCCTTTCCTTTTTGAAAGATGTGTGGCAGTTTCATATGTAAGGGAACTTACTTTCCCACCTTTTTGCTGAGAGGAATGTATAACCTGACATCTATGACCTTCTTTTGAGTTCATCTCTTCTGATGCACTGTTCTTTATGCCGCTTTTCTTTCAGACACACTTTCTTCTCTTCCCCTTCCCCTCAGTAACATCTTTTTTTGGATTCTTCCTCTTTTATGGCTCTTTTCCTTTTTTCCTCTGCTCCTCATTCCATTGATTCCTCCCACATTTTCCTATGGTGCCCACTAATTCTCTTTACCCTTACCTCCTCTGTTTTATCTTAGAATTGAAAGAAATTACAAGATTGGGGGAAAAAAAAAAAAAGCATTAAAGGAAAGGATGCAGAATGTGCTGCTGACTGGGTCTCAGGGAACCGTCCTGTACTCCGGTGCCTTCCTGTCCCCTTTCCAACCCTGCTTCCACCAGCTCTCCAATACTCCTCCAGTCACTGCTCCCCCAAACTTCCCTCTTCTTGAGATGGTGGTGGGGATTCAGACATAACCACACAGAGCATTTTTGGGGGAGGGGGCATAAAGGTGGAATTTCATCAATGACTAGGCTTTATTTTACATGTTCTGTTTCTTTAAAAGCAGACCCCAGCAGCAAAGTAAACTGCTGAAGATACAGTGCAGACAATTAGATAGATAAGACTCAATTAATGAGGGAATTGGTTTCCAGAAAGTCAGTTTTAGGGAACAGCTAAGTTTGTCATTCCTAAGTCAGTTTGAGTTGCTCCATTTCTGCTTCTTCCACCCCACCTGAAGTATTTCAACAGCCTTGCTGGGTCTCTGACAAGCAAGGCCTTGCCAAATCTCCTCTTGCTTTCCTTCTCAATTGGTTTCCTCATCCTTTTCTGTCACTGTTGCAAACCCTAGGCATGAGGGAGTAACTGCAGCAGCTCTCCCACTGGTGTATTTGTGTGCAGGAGGGAATTTTCACTTATATATTTGTTTTCTTCCTGTAATGAGAACACTTGAAATGTCAGACTTTCATTTTGTTCCAAAGGGCTTCTTTCAAAGGCAATTTCTGTCACACAGACTGATATTATCTACTTTTTCTGTATCTTTGTGTATTGTAGACATTCAGGTATTTTATTGGGAAAAAGAATAACAAAACCAAAACCAAACCAAAACAAAAAAACCCCCTGGAATAATTTTAGATATTCTGCTGTTGGCCAGAGCTGACTGGAACAAGAGACAAACAAATTTACCTCTACTCTGCTTGAACTCCATTGCTGTGTTCAAAATGCACTTTGGGATTCCCATCTGCAAGGAGCATCAAACATGTGCTGACCATTCAGTGCCTCCGTTAGCATCTCGCACTGTTTCTTCCTGCCCCAAACTCCCAGTGTACTTCCACTGAGATCAGAAATGTGAAACCTGTAAGACTGACTTTAAAGCGCAGTTGCCCTTTGCTCAGCAGGTAGGATTGTGCTTGCTAGCTGGAGGCCAGTTGTGGCACCTTTTTGGTACGGTGAGGTGGAGTTGGTTTTCTTTTTTCTGAAAGATGATTTGGACTCCAACTCTCACTCCCTCCGCCCCAGACCACACCATGCGCTGGGAATGTAGCTTTGTCTCTAGAAAGCTTTTGTAGGCAACTTCTTTCAATCAACAGTGCAGACTAGGGTGAGTGGCTTTGATAACATTGTGGTTTTAATTGAGAAAGAAAAAAAAACCAAGGATTTGGAGGCCAGAAGACCTCGAGGAATAGAAGAAAGAAAGAGATCAGGAAAGACTGATAAAAATAAAAAAGAACATAAAAATAACAGATGGGATAGTGACACCATGGCCCACCACCAGCCTCTCATTATGGCTATCATTTCTGTACCATGAGAGCACTCACAGATAGCTGCTGATCTCTTGCTCTGTGTGTTTAATTGTGTGACCAGTGAAACATCAGGAAGAGGCAGAAGAGGAGCGAGAGACCACAGGACACAGGCATGCTTGATACATGGCCTGAGCTGGGTGTCAGCACTGGGAAATAAAAGGCTGAGCACTGGGAGGACAGGAGGACTTTGATCTATGCACCCTTCAAACCATGAAGAGTCTGCTTGTATTTTTCATCTAAGTAAAGATTTTAAATGTGCTGCCTCAGTTGCATTGTGTTAAAAAAAATAAAAAGAAGAAAGGTGGACTAGAAGAAAAAGCCTTTCCATGTGGTGAAGAAGTCTAATGACAGTCAGAGAAGTTGCACCCTTTACCAGTTCCTGAAAGCTCCTGCACCAGGATGGAGTTCATTACTCCTTGTTACTGAGGTCTCATGGTCTTGTGCATGGATGTAGTAGTGACAGCTGCCTGCTTCTTCTTGCTCTGCTAGACAAAAGCTGTCTGCAGCTGTCAGCATCGGTCCTTCAGGTGATGCAGAATTGGCTTCTTTAACAGCTCTCTCTCCTGGATGCTCTGACTTTCTGTTTTATTGGCACTGATGTGGTAGCACCGGCATGGCCAGTGTATTGGCACTGGTCTGGTACAATACTGCCTAGACTTGTAATTCTGCTGAGGAAAAATGTGTAATCTGAATGGTACTACTTACTTTGATTTATGTAATGCTGCATGTTTTTATATTAATTATAGAAATGTATTGAATGGGACGTTTTTGGTATTCATTATAGCCCATTATTTGAGAAAACTCAAATATAGCATAAAATAATAAACAAAGGAAGGAAGATAAGTCAAAAGGATTTGTTTTTCCAAGTAAATCAAACTAGTTTGGTGCTATCTGAAGATTGCTTTTTTTTTCTCCCCCCCCCCACTATTTTTTCCCCAATGATTCTGAAGTAATAATATGTCACATCTTTCAGCTGGGCTTCTTGTTGTTGTTGTTGTTGTTGTTTTCTGGTCAAGTCTTGCTGATTTATGTGCTGAGAACTGCTAGTCATGGGAAACGTAGAACCCCGATTTTATTCCCCTCCCCTAAACCCTTATTTTACGGTGATGTTAAACCCAGGTTCGGGGCAGCACTGACCCCTCGTGGGTGCGCGCAGGAACCGTGCCCGATCAGCGCTGCCCCCGCTGAGGGCCGGGTCCTGCACATTTGCACTCCCCTTGCAGCATTTTTTCCTGTTGAAAGCCGACGTTCCCAAAGAGACAATGCAGGTTTGAGTTCAAAACGGACCGACTCGCCCTCTCAACATCCTCCTTTCAGGGAGTTGTAGAGAGCAGTAAGATCTCCCCTCAGCCTCCTCTTCTCCAGACAATTAGTCATTATTAAAAACCCACACTGCATTGCTTTATATCCCAATAAAAAGAACATGGAATATTTCGGTTAGGTTACACTAGAGGAGAGCATCTCTTTTAAGATGGTTCCCAGTTCCTGTCACTGCACTACAAGGAATTCCTTCTAGATCATTGGGGTTGTATCAAGATACATTTGGCTTGTCTCAAATTGTCTTCAGTAGTTATGGGCATTCATTTAAATAACGAAAAATCCGAGTGATATGCCAACTGAATATAAAAGTAGCCCCAAATGAAGAAGAAACAACAGCAGCCACAGGTCAAAGCCAGTACATCAAGGTCTGGTTTAACTCTAGAGGCTGAGGACTGGTGGAAGAAGTAGTTACCACTCCCGACTAGTTCTGGTTTTAGGAGGAAACTCTTGGCCAAGGCTAAAATCTCACTGGTTAATCACTGCCAAACTGCAATGGTACAGTCTTTATGGCTCTCCACACTTCACTTTCTATCTGTATCTTGGTGAGAACGAGAAACCAAATCCAAAAACTGTGCTTGAATTTCATTGGCTTCCACCTGCATAGTTTTGTGGGTGCTGTAAATACATGAGTTTTCAACTGCCTTGATTTTGTGCTGCCTTTTCCCTCTTCTCTGTAGTCCATGTGATGGGATTGCGGAGAAACTCTGACTCTGCATTTCAGCCTTTTCAATCTCATTTTTGTTGTATATCGCATTCCAGCTTTACCAAAGGACCTGCACTCTGTCTGTGAGGACAATGGGTAAAACTATGCACCCTAGTGACCTCAGATGCTGAACCATTTAGGGAAGGCCTTTCTATGGAAAGTTATGTATGTAGGGAGATATTCTTCAGCTCTGAAAGAGGATGAAAGAAATGCTTTTTCTCCATTAGTAACAGCCAGCCAACTCTCATAACAATGTTTAATGAAAAAAAATATTAGGCATTTGTATGTAATATTTTTTTTATGTCTAGAAGGGATGTTACAGAAAGCAATTGTCCTGGCTTTAGGAGGTGGAGAGAAAGTTTGTCTTTGCTTGGATATATAGCACTTCCCTTTGGGATGATGTGATTTGATAATTCCTGCCACATGTTCTTTTAAGTAGGATGTTTTTGTTTCCTTACTGTGTCTCTCCCCAAGTTCTGCTGGGTAGTATTTCAGAATGTCATGGTAAAAAAAACCCCATGTGACAACTTCCAGATGTTCAAATAATCAAAGCAATCTGCAGATCTAAGGGAGGACACCAACAAACAAATGAAGGATAACTCAAAGGGCTGGAGTCTAGGTAGGGGGGTCATGGTAAGAGACGGTGTGGCAGGCTGTCTTTTAATATCTGGAGAATTCACTGATGATTCACTGATTTGTCTTTTGCTAAAAATGAGACAGTTGGATGATGTGGCTGGGAAGGCAGTAAAAACTGAAAACATGGGGCCAGGTTGTGGTTTTCCCACAGCTTGGATCAGTGCTGGCATCCCATGGGAGTGAGGAGGGTTGTCATTATGCGGTGTAGCTCTGAGCTGAGCTGGCTGCTGGGCTGGGGCTAGGAAACATGACCATGTCCTGCTGTTGTCCACACCACCACCGCATCTGAGGCTGCATCCTCTCTGAGCTGGCAGTGCCCAAGGGCTGTGCTGCATTCAGCTGAGAGGGCAGGACACCTCTCAGCTCAGGGAAACATGCCTGCTTCTGGCATACTCCAAGCTGGCTTGTGAAGGCACCTGTTTAGCCTGGAGGAGTCTGAGGGGGGATCTCATTAGTGCTTACAAATATCTAAAAGGCAGAGGTCAGGAGAATGGGACCAGACTCTTCTTGGTCATGTCCAGTGACAGGACAAGGGGCAATGGTCACAAACTGGAACACAGAAGGTTCAACCTAAACACAGGAGCCTATGGCAAGTCTGCTGGTGCTATTTCGAGGATGGAGCCAGGCTCTTCTCAGTGACAAACAATGATAGGACAAGGGGTAATGGACACAAGCTGGAACACAGGAGGTTCCACTTAAATTTGAGAAGAAACTTCTTCTCAGTGAGGGTGACAGAGCACTGGAACAGGCTGCCCAGAGAAGTTGTGGAGTCTCCTTCTCTGGAGACATTCAAAACCCGCCTGGACACCTTCCTGTGCAACCTCAACCTGTGTTCCTGCTCCGGCAGGGGGATTGGACTAGATGATCTTTTGAGGTCCCTTCCAATCCCTAACGTTCTGTGATTCTGTGATTTCCTACACTGGCATCTCATGTGGCAGTGTCTCTGCTCCTGATGGTACCTCCTCTGAAACAAATGCGCTCTGCATCTGCCTGCTGTGTGTGCAGCTGGCGCAGCATTGCTGAAAAACTGTTTTATGAAGCCTTCCATGTGGAGCAGTGATGGGGAGGTGCAGGCGTCATTGTTATTATTGTTGTTGTTGTTGTTCCTGTTGTTGTTATTATTATTACTGCTACTAATTTGCATGGAAACATTGCTAGCTCCAAACCTGGAGCTGATGGAGAAAGGAAGATCTGATCACATGGAGGGAGTTGCTGGAGTTTTGAATGTTACTGCGACTCCTCCAGGCTGATGCTTTTGAAGCGTAACTATGTGGGAGATGGCTACCAACTGCTCTTACCCCTTGGTAGTAAGGCTTTATGTGAGTTTTTGTGCAATCCTACATGGGTCTTCTACCACTCTGGAGGTAATGGTGTAACTGCAAATTCAGTTTCCCACTAGAAAAATGAACAACTTTATGAGAGTCTGTCCATCATCAAACGTGGCTTTTATCAGTCAGGCTCTCCATATCGCATGCACCAAGGATTTTGAGAACTTCTGGCAAGATTATTCCTTGTTTTTCTTCAAAGAAGGACACTGGTACCTGAATGTGCTGCAGGAAAGTGGTGGCCATCAAAAACTAGATCTGAGCCATATAAGAGATATTTATTGTGATAAGTCATCTCTGTCCTGATTCCTGTCTGTAAGGCTGGGGTAACAAGGTTGTCTTATCACAGAATTACAGAATCTTAGGAGTTGGAA
>NW_010209875.1:0-319 GCF_000695765.1 Mesitornis unicolor | reverse complement strand
GACACCCCATGGCTGCCCCATAGACACCCCAGATCTGCCCTATAGATAGCCCACAGCTGCCCCATAGACAGCCCATATCTGCCCTATAGATATCCCATAAATACCCCATAGACACCCCACGGCTGCCCCATAGATACCCCATAGATACCCCATAGATATCCCATAGACACCCCATGGCTGCCCCATAGACACCCCATAGACACCCCATAAACACCCCATATCTGCCCCATAGCTGCCCCATAGGCACCCCACAGCTGCCCCACAGATACCCCATAGACATTCCATATCTGCCCCATGGCTGCCCCATAGATACCCCATA
>NW_010209874.1:49953-54623 GCF_000695765.1 Mesitornis unicolor | reverse complement strand
TGGGGCGGGGGCAGGTCCTGGGGATGGTGCATGGAGATGCCGGGCGTTTTTGCCAAGGCGAGAAGTGGCCCAGTCTTCTCCAAAGTACCGGCCTAGGTTGCCATGGATGTGGCCCGGTAATTCAGGGGAGGCTGCTGTCCGCTGACGACCGCGGTCCGTAACTGCGCCCATAGCAGGGACGCTGTGCCGGGTACTTGCTGTTGGGAAACGGGCTGCTTTTGGAGAGCTATTTATTATATGGTGGTTTAATTTTCAGCTGTCAGGAGAGTTTAAATCAGGTCTGTACAGAGGTGCTGAGTTCGCAAGGGATGGGTGAAGTGACATAAGGATTTCCTGTCTATTCCTGTCTGCACTCCACCAAAATATAAGGGGATGTCTTCCCTACTGCTTCGTGAAGGTGAGGGCTGTTTGACGGGAGTTTTCTACATATATGAAACCTCGCAGCATGGGTGGTTAAGGGAGAAGGAGTGAGGGTATGAATGCAGGGGCTGTAATTTTATTGTTGCAGCTCGTCTCTGTTATGTGACTGCTGTGAGCAGGGAGGGCAACAGCAGCTTGTTCCTGCCCTGGTGTGGGAACGAACCTGACGGATCTGCAGGTTGAGGAGCTTTTTCATGTCTTCTCTTTGGTTTCATGCTGAAATGTTTTCCTGGCCTCCTTTTACCTCCTCTCAATATTATTATCATGTACCTCTTGCAAGGAGATAGTTAAGGTGAAAAATGTGAAATGCTATCTTTAAGTCTGTGACACCCAAGTATTTCTAGTAGGCTCTAGAAATCAATGTGACAGTAGTAAAGTCGTCTTTTTTTCATTAAATTCCTACAGGAATTAGCCATAGACTGACTGCTTTATGACCATCGTGCTCAGAAATAGCTACTGATCTCATACTCCCTTTTGGATACCTATACAGAGGTTTTGTTAGAGAACTAACAAATGTTTAATGACTACTTTTATTAGAAAGAGTGCAAGCTTAGGCAGTTATGCAAATACACCTAAAGGAAGCCGTGCTGTCTGTGTGGCTGGTGTATGCAGAGGCTGTACCAGAGTGGGAGTATCATTTACAAACTGGGTTAGAAAGGGGCATTGTAAGAGAGAGAACCGAGCAGCTCATGTCAGGTGAAACACTCTGTGTACCATGTTCACCGCTGTGCAGGGAGGTGTAAGAGTACAGTGTGCTGTCTGGGATGGGCAGGCTATGGACAGGCAGTCATAATTCAGATAGCAGAGATGAGGTGCAGGCGGCTCTTTTCCACTGAAAGCAAATGAGTGGTAAGGGAATAGGTTTCTGTGTGTTTGTTCATAAAGGAACAAGCAGCTTTGCAAATGTGGAACTGGATTGACAGATGAAGTCTTCTTGTCTCTGCTGGGATTTCTTGGCCTAGACAGGAAACAATTCACTTCCCCCCAAAGCAATTACTTTGTGTACACTTTCTGATGGTCAGGGATTGCTGCAGAGTCTGCTGGCCAGAGCTGCTTGCATTCAGACCTACCAAAATAGGTTTATAGCTGGTTTTGTTTTGTTTTGTTTTTTTAAAGAAACAAAATCTATTTTAGCTGGTGAGGAGGGCAGTAGGTCCTTCCACAGCAAATTAAGCATTTGATGTGAGTGGATTTATTTCAAAACTGTAAGACTGATTCATAGATTTTTCTGGACACTCTAAGTACAGGTGTGTCTGCAGACTTTGTTTAATGTGCTCTGTTGCCTTCTCTTTGCTGGTGTTTTGCTTCACTCCCCTCTCCTCCCCCAGTATAAACAGCCATGACATTATACGCTGGATAACCTTTGTTAACCTGCTCGCATGGATTCAGCTTTGCCCTGCCAAAAGTGTGTGAATTTCTACCACTTAGAGGTGATTGGGATACTCTGGTGCTTCCCTCGCTGGACAACTGAGCTTCAGTTACCCACTTTGTGCAGCCTCTTCCTATGGAGGAGCTGGAGAAGGATCTGTATCTGCCCAGGGCTGGAGTTGGAAACTACACTGTGCTAGCTCTGCTGCATGCTCTCAGACTCTCTCCCAGCCATCTTAGGGGATGCATGTTAAATGAACATTTTGGTATTAAAATATGTTATCTTATGTTTTTTTCTGCAGTGAAGTAAGCGATGCTCTCTTTTGGTCATGCCAAAATTGATTATTGATCTTGGCTGCTAGCATTAGACCTAATACTTGCATATGCCACCTAGTTTTCAAAAGGTCTTGGATAAATTGGTAGGTGGTTGCACCTTACTCTGATTCTAGGGATGACTTTCCAAAGTGAGACTCTTATTTGAATGAGTGGAAATAACTGTGATAGAAATGCTCCAAGATTGGATGTTATCTCTGAACTCCTCAGATGTTTTGTTTTAGTTTTTGTTTTCTGCAGCAAAAATGGAATCTCAAGATACAGCTGTTGCAGTAGGGATTTTGTAGATAATAATAACTAAAATATGCTATTTCCACTGAATGTGCAGAGATTAGATTATTTATCCCAGTTTTCATTGTGCAAGGGCAACTTGAAATCAGTAGTGGCAGAGCAGGAAAGATCTAATTGCCAAGATTGCCTAACATTTCTTGTAAGCCTTCAGTGCTTCCAGGTGCTGGATCTGGTAAATATTCATGTTATTCTGTGATGTAAATAAGTTGAGAAGTAGCTTGTGAAGGTGCATGACCATGCAAGTGTTATTCATGAGTCGATGGTGATCTGCTATGCTTGCCACTAAGATGTGGTTTAATTACTTGTAGACATGACTGAGAGAAATTTTCACAATGTTTTACTTCTAGAAAAATGCATAAAACAGTAATATTACCCAGGTAGCATGTGACAATAGAGACTCAAAGATGACAACAAAAAGAAGCAAAGCAGGTCATAAACTTCCCTGAATTATCCTTTAAAGGTTCCTTTTTTAACACCTGTATATAAATTACTGTGTTGGAAGTTTAAAATGAGAATTCAGATTATCAGTATTATGATGATAACAGTTTTGGGGTATTGTTTGTTGTGCCTAATAGCTGCTACATGCTATGTTTAGTTAGCTGAAGAAAGGTGTGTCCATCTGGGAGGCTGCGTAATAAACAAGGAGGTGGGAAGTGCTTTTGACTGTTTTGTTTAATTTTTCTTTTCCTGAGGCTCTCCCTTCCCCCCAATGAACTGATGATAAAGCAGTGTTTTATAAGGCCTTCTTCATCTGGCTTTGCATAGCCCTGTGCTTGAGTGTCTAGGTAGACAGGTGGAAGTGTATTGAAAAGAATGAGGAAGGTCCCACTTATTTTACTGAGGTCTTGAGTTTCAGGAAGATGAAGTGGCTGCGGTGTTACTTTTCTGTGTAGCACACAACTGGTGGTGTACCGGGGAGCCTGTAAACACCAGAAGGATGCTGCTGTAGTTGTCATTTGAAGACTTAACTTACCTCTCCATTGATGTAGCTGTACAGGCTGGATGGAAGCTGTTTTAGTTGTTTTTCTTCTGATATGAGGTTATTGTCTCTGTTTCTCGATGAGTTAATGAAAGAAAATTACTTTTTCTGTTCCCACAGCTGTTCAGTTACAAAAGTAGCACCTTCTTTGATGGGGAAGTTACAGTTCTTGCTGTCCAGAACTGGATTAGCAAAGTCTTAGATTTAATTGTATTCTGGCCAAAAAGCTTTTATATTCTGTCTTCTACCTCTCTATGAAGTTCCAGGAGTGCAAAGGGCAGCTCAGCTTTCTGGAGGTGCTGCTGCAGCTTGCCTCTGCAGCGAGGGAGGTTTGTGCCTGTAGTAAGACAGATGTGCTCGTCCTCTGCTGACCTAGAGTGTCCAGGAGCCACTCTGTCCCCTTCTGCTCCCTGCAACACCAAGCTGTGCCGCAGCAAGATTTTGGATATGTGAACATGTTTCTGGAAATGGCATGAGTAAATTTGAAAAAAACCTTATTTTTGGTACTGTTAGTGTCATTTTTGTGATGGACTGGAGGAGGGGAAAAAAAAGGCTTTTTTTGAATGAGGAGGCATGCATGTTGTTTGTAGTACTGTGACTGAGATTTTTGACAAGTATTTTAAAGTACCCAACAGCAGCCTTTACTTCAAGAGTATGTTCTGAAGGGGAAACAAAACAGATGGCAAATTAATAAAAACTTGGACTATAGATGTGAGCAGATAAGGAACTTTTTAAGGACACTAAATAAAGTTAATTGAAGTCCTTGTATCAAGCTTAGAACAAGTTTGTTGGTAATCTAGAAATAATACCCATTTTCTTGCCTTTCCCTCCTCTTCTACCTTTTTTTTCCCTCTCTGTTCATGTACAGCAGTGAACTCGTAATCCAGCCGGCATTTTCTGCATTGATCCTCTTAAAAAATTAGTATTAGCCTATATATGAGGTCAGCCAAAGAGGATTGAACGCTGTGCTGCAAAATGAGTACCTGTTGGCCTCATTGGAGGAACAGGCAGGTTCCCTCTCTCTGAAGAGTACTTTTGATGCTGTGGTATGGCATGGGCTTGGGAAAACAGGTGATGGTGCATTGTGAGGAGCTCAATTTGTGTGTTCCTCTGCATGCAGAGCAGATGTGTAGGTGATGGAGCACTGACAGGAAAGTGATGGGGAAATCTATGGAATTAGCAGACTGGGAAATTGTGACGTCTTTAGCGCATCTGATTACTCCACTGAGCTGGGAGACAGACGAGGATATGCAAAGCAGGGGTAAGTTTATGGAGACAA
>NW_010209874.1:25056-49922 GCF_000695765.1 Mesitornis unicolor | reverse complement strand
GGGAAAGCAGGCAGGAGAGCAGAAACTTGTGCAGGCTTTGTTAGCTTGTTGCTGGTGTGCAACAGAGACCAACTGGTGCCTGGGAGCTAAGGCAGGACTGCAGTGAGGCGAGACAGAGAGGGGAGGCTGGTGTTCCCCTAAGCTTGAATACAGCGTGCCAGGTCCAGGCAGATTTGCATGCATTGCAAATGGCAGAGCAGGAGGAAAAGGAGGAAAAAAATGCATGAAACATGATTATAGTTCTTGGTTTGTTCAAGAGTAGTTTTCAAGGCCAGGCTTTAACTGTTTCTGCTGAGTTTTAACTCCTTCCCCCAGTATAAAGCAGGCATTCTTCTTGCCCTAAATGATTGGGTTTTGTGTATACGCTCGGTTGTGCTTGACTTTTTTTTTTAATTTAATAATCAAATGATGCTCTATCAACTTTGTCATTGTATATACATAGAGATGCAGAGAAAACTGGAGGCTTTTTTCTATTTTTTTTAAGAATGTCTTTGTTCTCATTTCCAGTGAAAGAGATAGTGCTTTATGTTTGTATGATACTGGAAAAACAATGCAGGATGTAGGGAACAGACCTAGAAATGTGAAAATTATTTGATTTGTATTTGAATTTTCTCTGTGTAAATTTGATGTGTTTTGGGGAGAATGGAACAATGTAGACTTTTTAAAGAACAAAACAAAGTACACTATGAATTCGTCTCAAATTAGGTCATTGAGGTTGTGTTTGACATTGCTTGGACTGAAATACTGCAGAAGGAGCTGACTGTCTCTTGCGTTGTTTAAAGTTTGTGTGAGGACACACTGAGTTTGATGAGTTATCTCTGTGAAATGCATCATTGTACCTTCATGGTTTGCAAGTCGTCTCTTGTGATAGTAGGAAAGAATAAACCAGCTATGCCTTGTGGTGTTTGGGACTGTCATATGCATGTGAGTAATGCTGGGTTGTTCGCTGGAGTTGCGGAAACTTGTAAGAATGTATCTGAATATGATATTTTACAGATAACCACCTTCTTGCTTTTACTCATTCAGTAATGCTTGAATTTATTCAGAAGACTTATTAAATCACATTTAAGAAATAAAATCTCAGTTGTTAACACAAGCAGAACACTTGCTTGCTCAGTGAAACCAGATGAGATCCTTCTCACTAACCCGAGGATGTAAGGAGGACAGTCTGTGGAAAGAGGCTATACTGTTCATTGGACTAACACAACTGGGAAAGTGATGGGAATGTAGACAGGCTTTTGGACAATCAATCTTTTCTCAACCTAATCTAATAAAATATTTATCACTCTTCTCTATGGGCCCCATCTCAAATGTTCTTGGTAGGCTCTGTAACTCTTGCCACTGTAGTGTGACGTATTTCTTTGTGTAAGTCTGTGCTTAATTTGAGTATGGTGAGAACTGTCAGCAAAGCATTTAACAACAGAGTGTTCTGTGGGCAGAAGTTAACAATCAGGGCCCTGACCTTGCGAGCAGGTTTGTGCAGGTGGAGTGTAGCTGAGGTTGGGGATATGCCTGCAGGAGAGGGGCCCTGCACAATCACACTGTCCTGACCTCTCAAAAAACCTCCCAGAACCAAAACAAACAAAAAAAAATGCAGTAGCAGCAGGGCAGTAATGCTTTAGTTTGTCATTCTGCGTACAGAAGTCTGCTGGAGCAGTGTTGTGCTCAAAGCTTTTTTCTTTCCCACATCTCTGTTGTTTCTTTTAACAAAAAGTACATAAAATAGCCAGAGGCAAAAAAAATTAATGCATTCGTGTTTCCACTCAGCACTGCATAATTACTAAGGATTTGGTATAGATGCATAAGTATGTGCACACAGATCCCCTCTCTATATTCAGCTGTACGTGCACCCTACCTCGGGAGTCCATTTGTCACATTATTAGTTGTCCATCAGAACTGTAGATGTAATGAAAATAACTCTGATAGAACTGATATCTCCCTTTCACCCCCAAGAACCCAAAACAGCAGCAAAACCTTGCAAAGTCACTAAAAAATACGTCTTTTGCTAAGGAGTAAGAATTTTTTTTTCCTGTTAAAACCTAGTCTCATTTAGATGAGAGAATTGCTGCCCTTTTCTTCTTGAAATTATTGGGATTGTAAAAAAAATCTGCAGTTACATGTTTAGATGCTTGGCCCTATTGAAATAAATTTACTATTCAGTTGAGTCTGACTAGGTTTTTACTCCATGTCAGTGAGATTGATAAACTGCCTTGAAAGGTCATCCTGATTATCTGCTAGGTAAGCAAGACATGTAATGGTCTCTCCATTTCACTTCTTTTGCACAGGAATTAGTTGCGAGGGATTGTATGATAAATATGTAAGACAGACCTTTTCAGAGGCTTAAGAGCTTTCCTCTCCATGCAATTCTATCTCCCCAAAGAATTAAAAAAACCCCAAACAACAGAACCAACAAAAAAACCCAACCCATATGTGTACGTTCACTGCATATTAATTGTTTAAAATATTTGACTAGCTATTTTCAGTGAGGGTAGATACTACTGAAATAGTTTTGTCTTCAAATAAGTAATTTTAAGTGTATCTTGAATCTCATATTTTGAGTCTAAGCGATTTATTATTGCAGTGGCAGAGGATGTGTGACACAAATCTCCATTTCATACAAACACATGGCTGCATAAATTAAATGTCTGTATTTGCTCACAGAATTAAGATGCTGATAAGGAGACCTTGTAAAATGGTTGGATTTGCCTATTTGGAATTGATTTAAAAAAAAAAAAAAAAAGGATCTGCTTGGATCTGCCCTGAAATGAGCCTCCTATGTGCATAAATTGATTGTGCATCAAATGGTACATGCTGATATTCAGGAATTCCACTGAGGTTTTTAAGAACTTTTTTCCTGCTTTAGTACTGACAGCCACCAAGGGAAAAAATAACCATTATTCACAGCCTGTCTTCTGTTCTCTAATTTAATTGTTGGCTTTTATGAGAGTTCAGTTCCTGTTGCTGCGTGTCTGCCTCTGTTTTTCTTTATAGCTATGCCTTCATCTTTTAGAATAGGATGCAGATTTATTGCATGTCAATTGCTTTGGGAAAAAAATTTTCAACAGATTTGATGAAGTGAAGCTTTTGATCAGGTGGAGCATCTGATGGCCTTTGTGCTCTCTGCTTTCTGCTTAGTGTTTGCTGAGAAGGCTGCAAGCATTGAAGATTAATTTGCTGCTCTATGAAGGATGGTGCCAAAATGGATCTGGGAGTGCGTCCAGGGGAAGGGGCGAGTGCAGCAGAAAATCGGTTGAGCATGAGTAGTTAATGTTTGTCTATGCAAGGTGAATGGAGTCAGCTGTGCTAATTTCTATTCAATAAATGGGCTTCAGGAGTCAAAAGTGTTAACGTGACCCTGTCATTACATGGCTCTCAGTGGTGAAGGGAGCTTTGAGGTTCCCACAGAGAGATCTTGGCCCGCATATTTCCATGGCAACTGCCATCACTTAAACATTTATAACCTTTGATTAAAGATACAAAAAGGGGGGGAGGGGGGCGAACCTTTTAAACGTTACAAATGTAAAGCTTTAACTATGTCTTTCATTTTAACAATATCCCTTATTTACATTCCTTGGAGTGTGCAGGTTTTATAAGGAACGCAGCTGTCCCTTCCCTGTTCGTTGGACTTTGAGATGACATTCTGGGGTAAGTGTGATATTCTGGAGATGACCATCTAACTTTGATCATAGCTGCACTGACATCACTCCACCAATTTAGTTGCTATATATTTGCATTATTGTATTTTGTACCAAAAATATACTTGAAGTTTATTACTCAAGGAGATATGTGTCTCTGATAAAAGGATTTGAGGAAAATAACTGATTCTGTGTTGAATAAAACTTTTTTTCTAAAGTAGAGGAACATGAGATGCACCCTAAATTTTAGTCTCTTAAGCAGTATGATGTCTGATACACAAAAGCCTTATGCTAATGGGGAGAGCAAGCTGTTCCTGCAGAAACTGAGGCTTGAAAACTGTGGAAGGATGTGTTTATGCTTGGTGCATCTTCCTGTCCCTCCATCCTCTTCCCCATGTGTGTGTTTTTCAAAGTATTTTACTTCATGCTGTGGTGGCCAGGTAGCAGTGCTGGGAAATAGATACTCTCTGTTCGTTCTCATGTCTAATGCTCAGGTGCAGTGTGTTATGCTTTGTGAGAGCTTCTCACTGCTGGAAAGCAGTGGAATTTTTTAAGCACATTGAAGAATTTTCCATTCTGTTTTCCTGTTTTGTTTTTAGTCTGTGGGGTTTTTATTATATCCTTTCTTCCCCCCCCCCGACCTGTCGCTCTTTTTTTTAATTTTTTTTTATTTTGGATCATCCTTGGGGAGATGGAGGAAGAACTGAATGTGCTAGTGGATTTCAGGGTTATGCTACCAGAAGTTGAGCCGTAATCTCGGGACTAGCACAGTGGGAGCTCTGAAGAGAGATGAAATAAAGCTGTTTCTTTTGTGCTTTTTCCTTTGAGCAGCTGAAATCAGATTTTGCCTTGTACTAATCGGTACTGACTGTAGGTGAGGGCAGAAGTGGTACAGCTGGCTCAGTGACAGAACATCATGAGTGTCGAGGGCTGTTTTGCTAGGACTGCATGCTCCAGCACTTCACCATCACTTCTTTCGAAAGGAAGAAATGTATAGATACTACTCAGCCTAATAACTGGAGATTAATCGCTTAAGTGGACAGGACTGACCACAGTTGCCACCAAACTGGAGAGGTTTACTGCTCTGGATGTATTCCATCTGAATTTCTAAGGCTGAGCACACTGTATGGCTGTTGGTAGCCTCATGTGCTGCTTCTACTGGAACCATGAAGGGGCCTTCATGCTGCTCTCATATAAGCCCTTAACGTTGCTCGAGAAAGTTTCTAGTGCTGGAAGGCCTGGTTGGTTACTGTGGAAAGGTCATAAAGACTATGCAAACATGACTGGAAAATTCATGATACTGGGATATTTTTAAGTACATCCTCCATTATAGAAGAGACAGAAAGGAAAGAGAACTTGAGGAGAAATGGAAGGGCATTGTGAAATACTTATTTTTTTTTTCATCCAGGCTAGCTATGGCTATTGATGCTGTTACTAATCCAGGCAATTTTGGTTTGAGAATGACTTTCAGTAGCTGTTGTGATATGAGTAAGTACTTCTGGCTACTGTGTGACATAAAAGAAATAACTTCTCTGACATATTGCCTGCTTGGGATCTAAATATGCTTTTGAAAAGCAGCAGCATAGAGAGGTCGTCCTGATCTCAGGGCTTTATGTCAAATGGACTTCTTGGCATAGTTACGGTGTTTTCCGCCATTTTCATGAATCAGAAAAGTGGTGTTTAGGATTAGTCAATCTTTTTTTGAATGGTCAGAGGATGAAAGCTATATACAGCCCAGTCTCACGAAACAGCCCAAGGTGTCCTCTGTATTGAAATGTGCATGCACTTGTATGGTCGGTCTGATACTGCGTGTTCTTGTGTTGCATTTTTTTATGCTTCCTTTTAGAATATTGAAACGTTTGTGCACATTTTATAACACTGGTGTCACCATGAAGTGTTTTGGCTCATTTAAGAGGACTGTGAATGCACAGTTCTTACTAGTGTTAAGAGAATTCAGAGCTGTGTTTTTTATGTTCTGCAAATTTAGAAGATGCTGTTCTTCAAACAAGAAGGAAAAAAAATCACTCCGAGTTTCTTACTTCACTTTTCCCTTCCTTTAAAGCAACTACCTATTCTTAATTTTTTAATGCACCATCAGCCATTCTACAGTTCAAGTGGCTTTTTGTGAAAGCTCCTGGAGAATCCTTCTTGTTTTCTTTCTAGAGATGCATAGTTGGAGGATCTTTGTCATGGGAGGAGTGTGGTTACTGCTTGCCTGTTGTGAGGAGAAGAGGTTGAAGACTTGTACAGGTATTGGGGCTCTCACTAGGCAATGCTGGTCCCTGGAATGACAGCATCCCCAAAGGGGTCTGGAGCACTGCCATTTGTCTTCAGATGGAAGAATGCTCTCAGTGAAACACCAAAGTCCCAAACCCCCACTGTATGGCAGCTTTGTACCTGTGGTTACTCGCCAAGAAAGGAAAGCCATGAGGTTTTTGTCAGATCCTGCAATGGAGAAGTAGAGCACTCGTGTACCTCTTGAACGGTGTCGAGAGGGAACTAGGCCAGTGCTTGAAGAAAGAAAACCTTGTTTCATAGCTTGCTTCTGTATCATTTACAACTAAGATTTTAGCTGCTATTTCAGGGTCCTGAAAACTTGTTTAGGAGCTTTATGGGGGTTTGTGTCCTGTTTCATCACTGAGAAAATAATAAGCAAGCAGCAGATAAATTTGAGACTTCCTAAAAGACAGATGCGTAGAGGTGGGGAACTGAGTTGTCAGAAGTTAAAGATCTTGAAAGTGTGTGTTGGAAGTCCGAGGATGTGTACATAAAATGTGTCACAGACCCAGGTGATATGAACGTGCACGTCCAGCTCGAAAGCAGCAGTTTGTGCGTTCAAACCATGATGTTTGGGAAATCTTGATGATTCTGAAGTGTCTGGATAAAGCTCAGCTGGAATAGCTATGTAGGCAGGAGATATTATTGTAGCCTTTGGTCAGAATTTGCATGTTTTTATGTTGGCTTCTGAAAAATGTTTTAATGGTTTCAATAAAATGAACAGTGTGGATTTTCAAAGTAGCACTGCCATTATAGCCAGTAGCACTGTGAAAATGTTTGTTTAGATGTCCATGTAGAGTTGTGATTACTGCAGGGACTTCAAAAGTTATTCATATGTGATCAGATTACTTCAGTAGGCTTTTTTGAGACCTCTCTTGCAGTGTTGAAAGTCCTTTGTGGTTATATGAGTTCAAGATGCTCAAGCCTTGAGTTTTAAGACTTTACATGCTTTAGAATTGTAAATGTAGTATTAATACTGAGATGCCATATTTAGTTATTCAGGCAATAACTAAGTATTTTTTCTTTACATATTGATACCTGTGAGTGTGCCTTCCCATCACAGACGGAGGAACCTTTGCTTAGGGTTAAAATTAATCAAATATTGACAGTAAAGCCATAAACATTTTGTAGGCCATACTATCTAATACTGGCATACATTAAAATTCTTGTGGAAATCAAGAAAAAATAAGACTTTATTGCAGAGATAGTGACAATGATGATGTATCGATTTCAGCATTCAAAGATGAAAAATAGAGTTTTGAACAGCTGTGTTTATTTTGGCAAGTAATTTTTTCAAAAATGTATTGATGGAAGTATTTGTACTCTTGCAAGCCAGAACAGTGTCAGGTGGGTACTGCCTGTACTGGAACAAGCAACTTTGTTTCCTGAATCTCCCTGAGTATAAGAATGTGAAGGCCAGTACTGTAATAAAACCAGATGATTATTCCTTCTCACTCAAAATGAAAAGTTGTAGCTAGAATTCAATTTGATTTTAATTATTGGTGTTTTATTTCCTTTACTTTGACGCATTTGATAAACATATAGTTGATAGTTTGCTTTTAAAGACAAGTATATTCCATAGGACTTAGAATTCAGGCTTTATTAAAATTAAAACCACTTTAGTATAAATTTAAATATCAAACTGCTTAGATATTTGCATGGGTAGAGCAAAGTTGATATTTTACTTAATTTTTAGTGACTAGTATATGTAGGTTGTGTAAATCGGATTATATGTGTAGTATTTCTGACACCTAGGACAAAGAAGAATTGTACATAAAGTTTGCTTTTTGGCTGCCTAAAATTCCTGGTGCTATCATGTACAACAAACATACACACAGCCGTCTGTTCTCTTAGCAAATGATGTGCCACAGATAGCCGCACTGGCACAGATTGCCCAGGCTCATCGCACTGAACCAACAGTGGGATGTGTGCCAAAGGGTTAAGTGTGCAGAATAAGAGGCAGGGCATGTGATATCCCACAGTTTTACCAGCAGTGTAATGATTGCCTCTTCTGGGACTTTGTTATGATTGGTAAAGTTTGCAACAATCCTTCAAAACCTTGTATTTATATTATTTTCAGTGCCTGGGTTTGTGGGGGGAGGAGGGAGTGGGTGGATGAAAGCTGTTCACATTCATGAAATGCACAGCAAAATGCCAAATTCAGCAGAGGCTCTGTCTCGTTAGCCCAGCTGTCAGCCAGTGGGGTACTCTCAGGAGTAAAGTACTCGTGCTTGTTTTGGGATCAGGGTTTGTGGCAGGTGGAAACAGGAATTCACTGAACCAGCCAAGTGCTTGCTCCAGTGGTTGTGGAATGCCCCTGGACTTTGGCTGTAACCCCTTGCTTGGCTCTGGGGCAGGAGGACCAGAGCCTGAGGTCAGGTACTCAAGCTCTCACATCCGAGAGGTGTGTGGAGCAGCCCAGCTCTAAAATTGGTAAAGGGAAAGAAACCACGATAGCAGTCAAGATCAGTAATGAAGCTTTATGCTGCTTTTTGTGACTATCTACAGAGTCAAAAATATGTTTGTGAGCTTTAATGCGTGTTAAGAGTTGTTTTTGTACACGGGGGTCACGTAGATGTACATCATAGACCAATATGTGGATTAATCAAGGAAGTCATCTAATGTGAACAGAAGCTGTAAAAAAATGTGGACTTTTCAGTAGTACTTCCCTTTCCCTGTCTCAGATCTGTCCACTGAAATAGTGCGGTTTATTTGCTTCTTAACTTGAATGTTTTAAGCACTCAGCAAAACCTACTTGTAGTCAGGCTTTTCTCATCTATTTACATTGTTGCTGTGTTTTTTCCACTTCTTAAGGTTCTTAACATGCCCATGATAATTTCAAGGATATAAAGCACTTCTTCTTTCATATCTCTCAAAGCAAGGATTGCTTCCTCTATTTTCAAAACTCCTTGCTCTACTTCTAGTACCTAATTACACTCGCTTTTCAAAGTTTGTGTAAAGAGGTTTAAAGGTTTCTGTGTGGCTGTGACGTGGGATGGACAAAAAGCAGTTTAATCTTCTATAGTTGATGAAAATGTCAGCTTTTAAAAATGTTTGGGGAGCAGTTGTGGAGGAAGATATGAAAGCTCCTGAAACTTTCATCCCAGCAATCAAACACTAATATAACTGAATTAAGTAGTTCCCTTTGTGTGGAGAGAAGTGACTTTGAGGCTGGGGAAAGGACAGTGTTTGTCACTTTCTCAATTAATGATTTCCATTTCTGCAAAAAACTGAAGGTGCTAGGCTCAAGTGTAATTGATGGTTTCAAGGTTCTACCAGGTCTGTTGTATTCTGGCAGCATTCAAGGGCCCCAAGCAGAGCTTTGGTTTGTTAGGAGTTTATGGTATAAACAAGAGACATGATATAAACAAGAGACATGATATAAACAAGAGACATGATATAAACAAGAGACATGGTCCCTTCCTTGGGAAGTTTGAAACAAAAGGAAAGGGAGCCTCGTGGAAGGAGGAGGAGCAGAATGTGGAAGAGCAGGTTAAAGATAACTTGCATGGTCCTGCTGCATCAGGTGATTGAGCTGTGCCTTTGGCTGTTGTGTCCGAAAATGATTTCCTGTAAGTCTTGCTCCAGATGTGGATCCCAAACACATGGGGAAGAAAAAGGGGGAGGTAGTTATTAGTTTATGGAATAAGCTGCAAAATGAAATGGGTGTGGGGCAAGGAATATGTGAGTCTGCCAGGGGTCCAAGCTGTGGCTTGGTGTCAAAATTCAAGAGCAGGTAACTCACAAGGGGACAGAGTTGGGAAGGGTGGAAAAATGAATAAAAAGAATGAGTAAAAAGAAACAATTATGGGATTTACATGTCCTTATAGAAAAGATTACTTTAGTGGTGCTTTGAGGATGGTGAGTATTGCGTCTAGATTTTCTTTTTCAAATAAATGTGTGATATGGGTAAAAGAAGGTGACTTGTTTTGAAGAAACACACCTGTGCAGTTCCTAAATGCTGATGTTTTGGTCTGGAGTGTTAGTGATCTGATAAAAGCTGAAATTGGTACTATTCAGATTTACACTTTTCCTTCTTTGTCTATTCACTATAAGTGTGTTAGCAAAGCCCATGAGTATGTTTTTCATCTCCAGTTTATTGAGAAATAGGTATATCTCTTTACTTTCTAAAGTATTTCTGCAGAGAGGTAAATTCTTCCCATTTGTAAATCTAGTATAATTTTACTGATATCCTTCTTCTGTCAGGGCATAAGAACTTGCAAATCTACTGCTCTTTATTACCATGTTCACACAGTTAAAAAAATGAAAGATAACACAATTCATTATTGCTTCCATATATGTATCTAGGTATACCAAAAGTGTTACGAGTTCATTTCTACAAATGAGGTTTGGAGGCAGGCTGCACCGATTGATCCTTGGCAATAGCTGTATCAATGAGGTAAGTCCTAATAGGCAGCTAGTGTAATAGTGTGAAGTGGTTTTTTTGCAAGGGCTGACTGTATTGGAATATAGCTCTCATTAGGGCAGAGTACCACATTTAAAGTCATTTTAGTTCTTGATGTTGCAGTAGTGCCTTGTGGAGGTGGTGTGATTACTCCAGGGAGAAGGTGGAAATGCCTCGCATCATTCAGCTGTCCTCCTGCTGATTAAGGAGCAACACTGTCCGAGATGCCTTTTGGAGGCAGGCAATTATTTCAGCCCAAGAGATGTTAACCAAGAACTGAAGCCTTAGGGGAGGAAAGGGTGAGCAGGGCTGGAGAGGAAGGGGGGCACTCACAAAACATGTAGTGCTTATTGCTGCTTCTAAGTATTGGACTCCCTTTAGAAAGCTTTCACCGTTTGCATGGTGAGGCATTTAGTGCTTGTGGCTGACTGTTCAGAGCTAAGTGTTCTGTTTCATATTATTTTTACACTTGCTTAAATACAAAAAACCCTTGGTGCTAATTTGCATCCTGATGTATAGTTATTGAGACCAGCACAGATGCTTTTTATTCTTGCTACTCTTTTCGGCTAGTACTGATTTTTTGTTTTGTATTTGTTTTAATATTGATCCAAAATCTAGTTTTGAACAGCAAAGGGATTTATATGCAGCAGGCTGCTGCCATGTGGTCATTATTTCTGTGACAGGCTCATTACTTGATGACAAAATTCAGGCCATTGCCTAATGCTCAAGGCAACCTTTTGCTACCGTCTTTGTAAGAGAGCTGTGAGAACAGCCATGCAGCTTTGGTTACAGGTAAGAAATTTTTTAGATATTTTGTAAGGCAGCATAAGCTAAAAGCTCATTTAAAGGTTCTTTATCAAGTAAATTAGTTGTCACAATAGACAACAGTTTAGTAGCAGCAGAAAATAATTGTCTTAACTTGCAAAATACTGTAATCTAGGCTCCAAATGAGAGAGGTTTATATCATGTTGTCACTGTTGACTGACCGATTTTCTTACATCATAACTAACAATGAAACTGAATTACTTAGCAGATTGAGATTTCTTAAACTGACTGAGTCAGATTGCCTATGTGGAGATTAGTTGTGAATAATTTTATGTTTATGTGTACATTGGAAAGTGATCTCTTTCTTTGACTAGTCATCTCAATTTCTGTAATAGCCTTGGTGCAGCTTGAGAGTACTTAGACACATGCACATAGATGTAATCCCTGCAAACAACAAGTACCTCAGTGGTGGTGTGGTACAGACTACTGGGAAGCTGTCCTTTTTTTTGTTGATACATTGTATATAGACAGTGTGTGTTTTCTATTGCCATACAGATGAAATATCAAGAATTAATGAAAAAAGCCTTTGATGGATGTCTTGTGTAAATTGGAGCTGAACAGGCATCTGCTTTCTTTGCACTGAGCGTGCAAAAGTGTAATTTGAATGTTGGTATCTATTTTGAAGACATCAGACTTTGAAGTGGTCTGTACTAGTGTATACAGAATAATCTGCTTATATAAGTAACTACCAGTTGAGTATCAGTGTTTTTCTCCCAAAGAACAGCCATGCTTAAGTTAGAAAAATAAATGGGTGTTGAGGACAGAGACAGACCTCAGTTGTGATTGTGCTCTGGAAGGTTTTGTAGGTTTTCTGGTTATTGCTATTAAATCATGCTGATGGTTTTGCTTTTATTAAAACTTACGGTATGTATTGATAACTAGCATATGCTTTTTTCTGCTTTTGCTCTTTTTACATGCAACTGTATCTTGATTATCAGCATCACTGAAGCTCACTTGAATAAATGAACAAAACTCACAGAAATCCAAAATCGCAAGAGTGCTTATCGTTTGCAAATATGGGCAAAACAAAAGCCAAACCAAGAGTAAAATCTGCCTTTCAGGAATCTTTTATGCTTCTGAGAGTTCTGTTTTCCTTAAAACCAAGAATCTATTAAATATTGAAAGGATGCAGTTACATTTTAATGACATTGTTGCTTTATCTAGTAAGAAACAGAGAAAAGAAAAAAGGGCAAGGGAATTTGTGAGCATTTTGAGAAGCTAAGACTTTAAGTAGAAACTGACCTTATGTTCAGTTAAGAGATTTTTTTTTTGTTTTTAATCTGTTGGAATGTTTCATTACTTTGGTTGAGGTCTAAGGGTGCCTATTCTTAATTGAGTTTTTTGTTGAATTTTGTTAGGAAAAGAAAGAACTGTCACACTGAGGAGAAAAAAGAAGTGGATCAAAAGAAGCAAACCTTTGTCACTTTAGGTTGCTTTGTGGCAGCTAGGCGGCTAGGCGTGTAGTGGTGTCTGAGGCCTGATGTGTTGAAATTACTTTCCTGTCCTACTATATAAAAAAAATACATGTATACGTGTATTTATATCTGGGTAGATGAGCAGACAGCAGACAAAACAGGAGCTGAGGATGTAGAGTGCAGAATGGCGAAGGTCTCTACAGCAAGTGAGACCACAGAGAGTCAGCTCCTGCTCTCTCTCTCTCTCAAGGAAGTCCACCTTTTTTGAGAAGGAATTTTTTCCCAGAAAAAATGTTGTGACTGACTAGGTGGTGCTGTGGATCAGGGTGTAGGGAGCACAGGATGGGTGCTGGTAGCATTTGGTGTGGCAGTGGTGGGTCCTTCAGAAAGAGTTTGGCACAGCAGGCTTTTCCTGGCTTTGGTTTGGCTTTTGAGTCTACAGGGAGATGAGGTTTATTTTTGTGGGTGCACGTGGCTTTCCTCTGTGCTCAGCCCGAGTGATTTAAGAGAGTGGTCACACCCAACAGTAGGAGGTATGTATGGTACAGACCTGCTTTTCTCCTGAATGGCTGAAAACTGACACATAGTGTAATTTTGGGGAATGGTAAGGTGATACTTCTGATCCAGAGTAGATGTTTCTGTGTCTTGCTCTGCAGCTGGTGCTGCTCTCCCTGTTTTCTGTCTGTGTATGTAGCTGTGTCTGCTTTTCCTAATTTTTTTTTTAAGCTAAGCAGATGCCATGTGACTGAAGTCTTGTGTAACTCACTCTTTCTAGGGCCTGGTTTATTAAAGCATTCAGTACAGACTATTCTGCCTTTGGTTTTGTACCTGTCCCTGACATTGTAGTTGGTTTTCCCTTGGACTTTGCAGGCGCTGGCAGTCAGGGGCGAAGGTGCAGGTGCTGCAGAGTGGCCCAGCAGGTCCTCTGCTCCCCTGGTGGCTGTGGCTGCTGCTGTGGGAGCCTCACTGGGGCTCCTGCCAGCCTGCGGCCTACTCTCCCAGCCTGCCTGCGGCCTGCCTGCCAGGACAGTTGTCCCCTTCAGCTGCTGCTCTCTTTCTACACAAAGCATGTCTTCCTGGGGCAA
The DNA here is from genome assembly GCF_000695765.1 of Mesitornis unicolor. Taxonomy (NCBI): domain Eukaryota; kingdom Metazoa; phylum Chordata; class Aves; order Mesitornithiformes; family Mesitornithidae; genus Mesitornis; species Mesitornis unicolor. The sequence continues at coordinate 36,280 of NW_010209874.1, read as the reverse complement.
TTTTTTTTCTTTAAACCTACACACTTCTGTATTTGCATCATGAAAAATACTTTGCAGTTTTTATTTGTGTACTGAGAACTACTGCTTTTTAGTGGCAGAGTTGTGTGCGGTGAGTGTAAGCTGAAGAAGTGTAGTTGCAGATTTGGAGTGGAAAGTGTTCAGATTTTCTTTTTCATTATTCTGTCAAAAGCTAAATGGCTAAAACAATGAAGAGAGGTTTCCGGTTACTGTATTTGTATCGGTTGACTGTGTGTTTTTCTTATTAATGAAATGTGGCTAACCAAGTAGTTGGCATCTGCTATGAGATGAATACCAAACATCACTTTTATGACTTTGCATTAGACCAACTATTTAACGTGGTGCAGTAAAATTTAGCAATCTCAGCAATTCAGTACGATCCTGGAAGTTTAAAATTGTTTTATTGCAGGAACAAAGTGGCTATTGTTCTTCTGGTTATTGGTGTTTGATGTTTGCCTTCGTCAGTGGAAAATAAAGTCCACAAGAGCTGCTGTGAAACTAAGGGTCTCTTTTGAAAGAATCAGTAACGATTGGGATTAGTCTGGCATTGCTTCAGGAGTGTGAGCAAGGACCGGATAGGGGTTTGTAGCACATCGAGCTGGAGCAGGAGCCAGTGGTGCATGCTGCTTTTGCAGTTAAAATGGCTTGTAAAAATAATGCTGACAAAGTTGCCCCATTACATTAGCTTCCAGAGATGCAAACAATCAAGAGGCTTAGGGAGGGCTGCAGTGGCTAAAGTGCCATATTTTGTTTGGCCCCTGGGTAAGCCATGGCATACCCAATTACAAAATGAAGAAGTTTGGTTTTTTAAGTTTTATGGAACTTTGGGTGATAGCCTCATGGTCATGAAATTAAGTTATATGGACAACATAAATCTGCAGTTTGAATCTTAAAACTTGGGAGGAAAATTTTCAGAAAGCTCAATAAAGTAAGGTGCTTAAATTTGCCTGAAAGACCAAAGTAAAATGAGCGCATAACCTCACTTTCATCCCTGCTACATTTTATCCTTTTATATTAAATGTTACTTTAAACTTTAAAGGCATCAGCCAATTAAAAAAGGCTGTACCTTTCTGAAATGCTTTATTATAAATATAAGTAATTATTTTACTTTGTTAATGTATATTATAGTACCTAACATATACTAATATATATTATTATAAGTAATTATAGTAATTTCATTATTAATCATGTAAATATAGATTTTGTTGTCTGGAAATCTACTGGAGGAGGGACAGGATCCTGAAGGCTCATATTTGCTTGAAGTTCAAATGTTATTCTGAGGATGCGTGAGGAACTTCAAGAAGAAATAACAAGTTATACCTGTTTCTTTGATTTAAGAAGCTTCTAGTTAGAAGCTCGGGAATCCTGCAGCTCTTTAATCATCTGCCTTCTTACTTTGGATTTGTGGGTGACGGAAGCAGATGAAATATTTTGGGACATAGACAAGAATGGAGAAGGAAGGCAGCTTGAGCTCAGTGCCAACTGATCAAGTTTTGTGCATCTTTCTAGGTGATTGGGATTAATTGTTTCCTGAAGAGACCATCTGTGCCAGAGGCTTGAGGCTTGCAGGGCTCCTGAGGAGTGTGTTTGTGTGTTAGAAGTAACACCTCCACACCAGGCACTGGATCAGTGGTCCTGCTCTTTAGAATTTGCAGTGTTGTGGAGGGAAGGACTGGCAAGGGCAGAAGGATGTGTGATGTGCCAGCAAATGCTGTTGGCTTCAGTCTGATGAATGATTTCCAGAGTTATGGGTTCTACTAGTGTATTTTCAATAACCGTTCAGTCCATGTGTCTTCGTCAGGTTAGTAACAGTGGGAGCACGAATGCTTGGGTTGAGTGATAACTTGGGCAGAAATGTGTGGCACCAAGAGGGGTGTGAGAGTTCAACCAAACCACACTGCTGCCATAGGCAAAATGCCACATAATGCTGCTCTCGTTTTGCTGCAGACCATCCCAGGCAGCTTCAGATACTGGGTCAGGTTTTAAGAGAGTTTTCTGAGGTCTAGTGTATACGCAGAACATACAATCTCTTGAGGTGAATTTTGTAATTTTGTAAGCGTAGTGTTAAAATTCTGGAGTTGTAGTTGCAAAGCTGGAAGTCTTCAAATACTGTAAAATGAGATTATAGGAAAGAATAAATCACTGAGCAAAATCAGTAATAAATCTTGTTGGTTTTTTTTCTGTTGTTTACTTAGTGTGTATAGAAAGCTATAGAAGTTGCATGGTATATTAAACATGAAAACTGTTTTTAGTACAGGTGAAATAGGAATTTCTGAACCAGCAAGTGCAGCAAAACTCAAATTAAGTTTCTTGTTCAATTAATTGTATGTTGGTAAGTGTGTGCTAACCTATGAGCTGGAGCTGCATGGTCTGCTGCCTCTCCTCCTTGTAAGAGTAAAAGCAACCTGGACCTTCAGCAGACTCGGCCCGCATCTGCTTTAGCTCCTATTTTTGCTCACAAGGGGGAGGGAAATCTTTTAAAGAAACTAAGACCCAAGGGGAGCAGCGGTTGACCTGTGATGGGCAGCGGAGACTCAAGACAGCAGCTGACAGCTGTTGTGGTGGCTGGAGTCACGATTAGGGTCCCCAAAGGTGTGAGCTGGGGCAAAAGCTGCTTGGTGCATTGCCTATAGGTATGCTCTGTCAGCCAAAGTTCTAATTCTGGAGCAATAACCCTTTTTCTATAGTATTTAGTTTAGTATAGGGAATGGTTGTTTTGCTCCCAATTGTAATTTTTTTTTTCATTGATTGATCCTGTTGTAAATTGTGTTTCTGAACTTGAGACCAGTCTTGGTTAGTTCTTGAAAAGCTCTGGAGAGAAGTGTGTGTAAAATCAGTTTAGGAGGTGGAAATTATTGCTAGCAGTTATGTGAAACTCTTCATGCAGATGATGCTGACTTCCAATGAAAACATGCACTCCTGTACTTATACCCTTAACTTCATGATGCTGATGTCCTTAAGTGGTGATTCTCATGAGATGTGTGTATGCAGTCTCAAGTGTCCTCCTTCACAGTAGCTTTTTGTGACAGACTGTTTTACAGCATAGTTTACCTTGATGTTTGCTCAAGTAGAGTTTTTTGTTGAAAAGGGTATTCTAGCTATCTTATGATAAGGTTTACAGAAGAATTGCATTTAATTGGTTATTCTGAAGTGCTCACCCCTCCCCACTTGCAGACATTCTGCTCCTGAAACATGCTAATCCCCATCTGCCCTCACCCCATTGAAGAAGCCTGATACATTTCCTTTTGCATTAGTTAGGCCTTCTGGGAAATACATGCAGAAATAAAAGGCTTTTCTATAGCCTTTTCTCCCTCAGGAATGCATAGAAACCAGCTCCTTGGATCTGGTCCACAAACTTGAAACTTGATTTTGGGGTTTTTTTTGGAATCCATAATCCTGTGCGCATGTTACTGAGAGTCGTAATTACAAATTGAGGTAGAGATACAGGATCTCCTAAGATCTCATGGTACTTCTTTAAAAAAAAGGTTCCTTATTTGCAGTCTGTACGTCACAATGAGGTTTCTTTCTAAAGAAGGTATTTAAAGCTCTCTTAGCTTTGTGACCTTTGTTTGTCCTTCATCTTTATTACCACTATGTATCCAGTCTGTGTAGAAGAGGCTTATTTTTGTTTACAAATGTTACTCAAAGTGATGATTTTGCAACTACCAGCATTACTCAGACATTTTACCTTACCTATAGCAAGAACTGTGCCCTTTGCCTTGGGGTAACTCTTAGTTCTCATTATACATGTGTGAAAACCCAGGAGAAAAGGTGCTGCAGATTTTTACAGTGGTATTGATGTGTTGGTAGTTGGTATCAGTACTGTACCACAGGCAGAAGGGCCAGGCTGAGCCTGTTGTAGTCTCTACCCGTGTGTGCATTGGACATACAGGAGTGCCTGCAGCTTGGAGTGGGCTGACCATCATGTTAGGAAGGACCCTGAGCTTTGAACTACCTATGTATCTCAGTGGCTTTTAGGGCACACAGGTGCTACACCTTCCCAAGAAAGACCTTGTGAGGAGCTAACCTGGGATTAGCCATGGTGGCATGGTGGTGCTGCCAGGGTAGGGAGAATATCCAGTGGTGCGATGGCTTGGGCGCGCAGCCTTTGTGTTGCTGGGCATGTGCCAGTGTCCATGCTCTCCTCCTTCTGCCTAAAACAGATGTAAGTGTGGCTTGAGGCACGTGAAGCATGAGCACAAGCTCTTTTTGGCAGGACAGCGTGATTGTTCTCAATGCATGGTCACCTATGGGTTTGTCTTTACCATGGGCAAAAACAGAGCTGCCTTTTTCTCCACTATGATTATGTGTACTGTTTGAATGTAGTTTGAATATTGCACAATAAAACTGTCCTGTTGTGAACATATACGCAAGTATCTAATGTAACTTTTTCCTTGTTAGACTAACTTGAGAGCAGCAGTGGTGGTGTTTTACATGGTTCAGGTGGTCATCACACTCATGGAGCCTTGTACTTCTCAGTATAGGTGAACCACTGCTATTGCAGATGCCAGAAAAACCAGCCTAAATTTCTTTTGCCAGTTCCCACTATCTCTCTTTGCTCCCATGCAACCTCTGCAGAAGTGATGCTGCTGCTGCGCGGAGGCCTGATGCTGCGCCACACCAGTGCTGTTTCCTGATGGTACGGTGCTGCTGCGGGGGCAGGAGCTGCTTCAGCTGGTTTTGCCAGCAAGGGGAGTGTCGGTGAAACTGTGGTGCGATCTGTACTGTAGTGAGCTGGAGCATGAAAATATGCATCAAATTAGGGGTGAATCTGACTTGACTGAAGTGACAGTTTCTTTCAGCTGATAAAAATATTTTGTAAATACTAACTTTCTTTCGGTTGTTATCTAGTGTGGAATTGTAGGTCATGTTCCTTGGCAGCCACCAAAGGAGAAAAGTATTTTAATTCCACGCCTCTCCCTGAAGTGAGAGATTGTGATCTTAGTGATGACAGCTTGTCAGGTTATCTATTCTCTCCCCCCAAGTTTTAGGATGGAATTGCAGAGGACGAGGTGTAGGAGACGTGTAGGAGACCTGTTGCACAATGTTCGCCTTTTGATGCCGACGTTTTTGCCTCACGGCTCGGTGATCTCCTCTGTTCCTTGACTTCTGTTATGGCTTGGTTTGATAACAGCATCTGGCACTCTAATGGCTCCTGGTGACAGTTTCTTAGAGTGGGCTGTGTATTTTGTTTTCTCTCTGATTTTAATTTCACATGAGCAATTGATCTTGTTTGTTCAGACACAGATTATTGCCCTCTGGTTTGCTCTCAGTAGGTGGCCTTTTGTTCTGTAGGCTGTCTTGGTTTAAAACTGGACCTCCATCATCCATCCGTAAGGTTAGCAAAGGTGGTATAGTCTGGTCTGTAGGCTTTGGGGTACTCTTTCTAACACTGACCAGCTTGCTGTGCTTAATCACTTTGCTGCCAGTGAACTGGGGAGCACTTTCTGTGTTTGTGTTATTTTTGGTGGGTGGTGCTTTTTCACAGCTCATAATTCTGCTGCTTTAGTAGTTTTCCCAAGTTTTAATATGCTGCTTCCAGCCTATATTTTCTAATTATGTTGAGCAAGTTGCTGATTTTAATAGGGAATAGTCATTCACATAATTTTGCAGGCAGTAGGCAATGGCTTGCTACAAAACTGTCTTGTTTCAGTGCAGCCTGATGTGCCAGTTGCCGTGAAGTTTGTTGGTCCAGTTGGTTTAATGCCAGACTACATACTAGGTGAGAAGGCTGAAAGCAGAAATTTTTTATTTAATTTGAAAACTGTTGACTTCCTGTGGATTGATACACTTCTCACAGAATCATGTAACACATAAATATAGCATGTGGATAATGTTATTTGGGAGCATTGTTTGCTTTTAAACAGTGGAAAAATTCTGGAAAAAATGTGTTAGAAACCACAGATGTTTAATGATGGGAGCATCTTAATTTACTCCTTGATTTGAGGTTTCTGTTTTTAGGTATACAGGAACCTGTCTATATTAAAATTTGCATCATAGGGATACAATAGTGTGCATATTCTTTAGTTGTCTTCCTGAAGGAAGGGATGCTATATGCATGATGAGTCTTGATTCTATTTGTTGAAGAGTGCCTGGAGACTAAAATGTATTTCATCAAGCTGAGTATGTTTATCTAGCACTTTAAACTCTTAATTTGCTGGGTTTGTATTATTTAGACTGATTTTATTTCACATAAAATGTTTGCCTGTGAAATAGGGTTTGGGAAATGGGGAATGTACCTCCTCCTTTTATAAGGGGTACAGTGTGCTGTTCATAGACCAGAAGAGTGTGTAAATGAATTGAGTTTCTTAAAGCTAGAACTGTGTAACAGTTTAGATTTTTTTAGTTTTGTGGGACTTTTTTGTTAGGTTGATTGTTTTGTTTGGGTTTTTTTATTTAATTCTAATTTAAAGGAAAAGCATTTGTTGATCAGGTTCTAGGTGAAAAAATTAGGCAAGAGTTTGGAGGTATGAAATGTGAACTGGTAAAAGCTGTCTTTGTATGTCTTGGTAAAAGAGGGTTGACCCTTAATGTGAAACAAACTGATCAGCTAGTATCTTCAGCATGGATAAGATGCCATTTAAGGGTCCAATAAATCAGTTGCATGGTTCTGAAGAAAATAAAACTGTCTGATATTGTGCTCAAATTATTAATGGTAGATGATAGCTGTAGACCCCCCTCCTCCTTTTGTGAGGTATTTTGATGTCTATCGTCTAGGGAGCCTGGCTGTTGCAGCAGTGTTGGCCAGCAGCTGGTGGCTCAGTGTGGCCAGAGCCCTCTGGGGCAGCCAGAGGCTGATCAGAGATGTGAGATGTGGTGAGGATCTGGGGAGGCTTTGACCCAAACTCTTCACCAAACAGAAACACAGCAGAGCGTCCCTTAAGGAGGGAATAATTACTGCTGCAATGGCAGGGTCTTCAAGTTTGTATCGTCTGAGGATTTTTTTTTTTAAGAGCATGGATTTAATTTTCTTTTCTAAATTGGGTGTGGAGTTATTTAACTTTCTTGTTTGATAGTGACTCTTCTTTTTGATACCTTGATGCTAATTTTTTGTCCCGCCTTACAGGTATGTGGAGTCTGACATAGCAACGTCAACCTGCCGGCAGTAGGGCAGGCCTCTTGGCCTTCATGCCTGTCTCTCAGTCATTGAGGGATAGGGAGGAGTGGCCACCGGCTGGGCCCTGTTTTTGCAGGTGGTTTGACAGGAGAGCCATGCCAGCCTTTGTGAAGGGCCACTGGAGCTGAACAAGGTCGGGACGAACCCGCTCTGACCCATGGGCAGGAAGCATGTTGTTTTTCTTCCCTCTCAGTTAATGATTGAGAGAAGTGCAATGCAGCCTTGGCTCCTTTCAGCACCAGTACAGAAATGGCCTCCTCTGGTAATTGGTGACTCTCAGAGTTTTCACGTGTCGCAGTGTTTTCCATTGTGACCCACTGGCTCCATGAGTTTCCTGTCCCATTGCGTTCCCGCACACCTGCGGAGTCTGCTGCCTCCCACCGCCTGCCAGAGGGAGCAGACTTTGAGTGTCTGGGAAGTGTGAACTCCACCTTTTGCCCTCCCCGTGGGTATTTTGGGAATGGTGGTGTGTGGCATGGTTTGGCAAATTACTGAAATGGTGGTTTGTGAGTGTACAGGTCCAGGCTAGCCTTCGATCCTGCCCAGGGGAGGGGAAGCAAACCAAACCCTCTGGTGCAAGGCCTGCTCCCATCGGCCTGGAGAGGTGGGACCTTAACCCTCACAACAGATTCAGTGGCCTGTGTCCCCTTCTCATGTTGGTAAAGAGCTGTGAATCACCTCTTTGTGTCTGTAGAAATAGTATTAATCAAAAATGGCACCAAAAAGCAGTTCAGTGAATAAGATGCCTCTTGGAGGAGTCGTATTTGGTACCAGCTGGCAACAGAGCCTGTGGTAAGAGTTGAGCTCTCTTGCTTTTGGGTAGTGGTCTCATTAATAAGGTTTTCTTCTGTGTGATCTGGGAGTGTTCTTTGTTCAAACTGATGTGTTTTTTCTAAATGCTAACTCATGCCATCTGGGCTGTAAGATTTCTGCGATTTGCTGGGCTCACTTACAATGCAGTGTTTTATTGGATTTTATTTCTGCTTTTCCCATTTTGATGTTGCTGAGCTCTTTTCCTGAGATCCCTTGGGTTCTGTAGCCTATTTTTTAAGTAGATATTTTTAACTATATTGTTGCGGAGCTTTCTAGAGCAGACATGGTAGCCACTACCTTAAATACCTGTGGCCTCTGCTTTCCTGATGCACTGGCATACTGAGCCGAGATGACCTCAGTTTCTTCTCAAGTCAAATTCTAAACAAAAATGGAAAACATAATGCCCTTTCTTTTCCCTTCTTATCTCCACTCTCCACTCACTGTGGTGAACGGAGCACCGGTGTCTGGGAGGATGAGGACTGGACACAGCAGAGACTGGGCTGGCTGTGGGACAGGACGGGGAGGCTGTGTTAGGGGGCACATGCAGCGCTGGGCAGAGTGGCAGGGGGGGACTCCAGCCCCCCTCCAGCATTGCATCAGGGCAGTCCTCCCCTCACTGTCCTGTCTGTTTGTACTGAAATTTTAATTTACACTTGTCCACATTTTGAAGCTCAGCAGAAATGAAGGCACTGGTATTCTTGCTGCCTGAAGAAGGTAGATGCAGATGGTAATTAATCTGAGTGATTTCTGCTAAGTGATCAAAGCAAGAGGTTTGCTGGCTTATAATGGATCAAAGGGGAAGAAGGAAATAAATCAGAAGGTTTAATTTTGTTTTTCATATTCCCATTTGCTTCCCTACTTCTTTGAAAGTTTTATTTATGTTATAAATGATGGGAATAAGAGAATGAAGGGGTTTTTTTTGTCTTTCAGTAATATGAGAATTAGACTCAGTTTGAAGTATGTGTATTCATGGTATGGTCAGAGTTTTGTCTTCAGTAGCTTAGCATACTTAAAAACAAGGTCAACACAACATCCCCACTTCCCTCAAACTAAAAAAAAACCACCCAAACCCTTAAGAGCTGGCTTTACCTATGCCCCTTGTATTATAGAATATAAAATATAAAAGAGTATGTGATAAGAGATTCTGGAGAGTAAATGTTTGCTGGAGGCTTCTTCCTTTCAGTAACTCTAGAGAGTAGCTTAGCATACTTAAAAACAAGGTCAACACAACATCCCCACTTCCCTCAAACTAAAAAAAAACCACCCAAACCCTTAAGAGCTGGCTTTACCTATGCCCCTTGTATTATAGAATATAAAATATAAAAGAGTATGTGATAAGAGATTCTGGAGAGTAAATGTTTGCTGGAGGCTTCTTCCTTTCAGTAACTCTAGAGCTACCTAAATTGACTTGACATCAGAGAAGCCCAGTGCTGACAGTCCCCGGAGGCTGCTGGTCTAAGTCACGACTTTTGGCTCTGAACCTAGTTGCTTTAGGAAAATGAGATCTTGGACAGCCATTATCTGAATATCTCAAAAAAACAGATTTGAAAGCCACTGCCAAGGATGCATTTGAAAGTCGGGGGGTGAGGACACACGACACAGTTCACCATTGTGAACTAGCTCTATGTATCTTCTTTTAATCTGTGGTGCTTGTAATGCGGTTTAGCTAAGCTCACAAAAAAAACTTTGTTTAGTCTCTTTCCATTATCTTGTTTGCCTGTGGACAAGTACAGGATATTACTTGAGTCCTAGGGAGTTGATAAGTGCTAGAAAATATACTTATAGTGGGACAGATTCAGGAAGCACTACTGTGTAACTTACCAAAGAAAAGCTAATGGGCATAAATTGATAAGTACAAGTGATGGGGAGGAAAAATTCAGTTGACTCCTCAGGGTGAAGTACCTAGGACCTTGGTATTTGAAAACTGAAGGCAGGCGTTTCAGACTAGTAATAAAGCACATTTATGTAACAGAAAACTGGTGATGGATTCTGCCTCTGCAAGAGGCTGCATGCAGGGGACCATCTTCTTTTCTAAGAGCAGATTTTCACTCCAGCTGACTTGTGGAGGGGATGAGCAGCCTCTGTAACCCAGGAGGGCAAAATGACTTTTCAGTGACAGCTCCTGGCTTTGTAGCTGCATGTTTCTTCTGCCTCTATTTTCCCTCCTATAAATGCTTAAAATGTATTAATTGTTCTTTGCCGTTTTGTATCATTGCTTAGAAGTTTTTCCCACTGTAATTCATAGCTGTTATGTTACCCTGCCTCTGTTTCAGCTTCATACATCATTTCATCTGTAGTCTAATTTACAAGCAGAGATGTTTGAAACCAAGAGAATTGTTGGTACTTAAGAGAATTACAGCTTACATCTACTTTTCTAATTTCTTTTGGTTTATTTTGAAGATGGCATTGAGGCACACCTTCATAAACTCAAGCTTCATAAAAAGTAATGCATTTTAAGCCATGGTTTAAAGTCTTCATCTGTTACTTTTGTCACTTACAGGCACTTGACATCAGCTAACCCAGATCCATATTGCTAATTGAAAAACATTTTCTCCCCACATGAATTCCTAAATCATGTGGGCTCATTACATAACCTGACACTAACAGGCTGTGATAGAATAAATCACTATCATTAAATGCCCTTTACTTGTCTTAACCTACTATTTCTTGGTTTTTAGGAGTTTCTTTCTCTGCTCATTTCTGAAGCTTTGGACATTCTTTTGTCTGTTTTGTTCTTCTAAGGAAAAATCAGGACGAAAGCAATTTTGCTCTCTTGAGTTGGTCCTCACATTATGGCTGCTGTGACTGCTATTTGTAGTTAGTGTGGTTGATAAAATATCACAGTTAGAAACAATGTTGATATGAATATGAATCGATTTTTGTTTTTAAATGTGTTGCACAAATCCAGGGTCCACTGCCACAATCTCCTGTATGTTCCTTAATGCAAGGAACTTTCTCCTTAGCTTCTCCTAGTAAGGAGTTTTGCAACTTTTTTAATGTCTGTTTTTTATTAGAGTAACTGTCATATCACAAATGTTTTGGAAGAAGTGGGTATCTCATTTTTTTGAGACATTTGTCTCATATTCAAATGTCAAAGTGATGTATTTTATGCATATTTTTGAAAACTTGCAAAATACCACTGAATGTGACAACTTGGGAGAAGGGAAGGGGTAGTAAATCTGCCTTGGGAGGCATTTTTTGCTGTTTTTTCTAGCTAATGGTAGTGGCTGAGTGGTATGATGTTGAACTTAAAAAAAACTGATGTCGCTTTTGACA
>NW_010209874.1:0-25025 GCF_000695765.1 Mesitornis unicolor | reverse complement strand
AGAGTGTTACTCAGTGATAAAATGTAATAGCTTTTTGGACGTTTTTTTACAAAGGTTTTCACCTCTTCTTTCAGAGCAAGATTGTTTTTTGCTGTCAAGTTTGTTGTTGAGGAGCAATGCTACCTGCAGAAGTTCAAGTTCTTGTTGTCTGTACAACCATCACCTTTTGTTCTGCAGCTGAATATATAAAGGAAGGACTAACAATGGTTTCATTATGTGACTGCTCCCAAATGTGCTGATGGGCAAGGGAGCGTCAGCTTTAATTAATGGACAGTCTGTTAGTACAGTTTATTTGTCTGAACTATGCTAGCAGGCCCATTGCTCAGTGATACACTATCCCACAGGAGTATTTAGTCCCCTGCCTTGGAAACCTTTCAGACTGGTGTATGAACTGCGCCATCAGAAATCCACTGATAGGCAGAAAAGTTATACTCATGCCAGCAGTTGTTTTTCTGCTCTGAAAACCCACTTTTGAGTGACAGGCTTAGCATCCAGCTCCTGTAAGGGAGAAGTGAATGGGTACTGTCCACCCTTACACAGTGTTTTAATCACAGACCTCCTGGTTTTATTTCTCGGGTTGGTAGTACCCACCTTAATAGATTTAGTGACTGTAATGGGTTGGTTTGTTTTTTTCAGAACCCCCGATGGGTGTACATTTACAGTGAGGCAGACATGCCTTTTGAAACAAAGCATCACATGGCCATTACTCAGAGGTACCTAGCATGAAAAGCAAAGGTTAGTGAAATGCCTGTGTGTGAAGGTCTTGATTGTATGTTAACTTTTTCTTTGGCAGCTCTAAGCTTTCCTTATTACACCATGTGTCTTGGGTCAGTCCATCACTGTTCATTGCTCTGCAGAGGACAGCCATTAATTACTCATTTCGCTACCTGTTCCTCCAGCAGTTTTGCATTTAGGATCTTCTGATGAGAATACCAGTCTAACTTTGTTACAATGAGGTTGGAAGTATTTGATTAAACATTAGTTTATTTCATGTTAGTTTATTTAAAATTATTTCTTTGAAGAACAGTGTCTTTCAGATTGATTTTTGTTCTTGCATTCTTCGGTTGCTCCCTCAAGTTGCATCAAGGTGAGGGCCGTGAGACTTGTGTAACTACAATGCAGACAACTTGTGTAATTGCCAAACCAATTGCTTTGGTTTTGTAAATGATCCTATATGGTACATTCTCAGTCTTCAACATGTGGTAGGTGAAATTTAAATGTGCAAACAGTGCTTGTTCATACTTTTTTTTGTGATATCCAGCTAGTGAAACCAACTTGTGGTAGAAATTGTACTTGCTAAACTTGTGGTTCTAGGGTTTTATCTGTTCTGTCATGCAGCACTCACATGGCTTTAGGCATTCTGAAGTCAGTGAAGTTGGAAGACAAATAAAAGTAGGTAAACAGGCTTCAGCACGGTTGACTTGTCCTCCTCAGTGGTCCTTTTTGGGTCCTGCTGCTGTCCATTTTGGAGCGTAATGTCCCTGCCACAGGCTGCTTTTCCTCAGCATGAGAACTGATGGGGGCTGTGGGAGAGTTGTCGTACAGGGATCTTGTAATCCTCTCTGAGCAGCTCATGTGGAGGCTGGGGGTGGGAATGGAGTAACAGGCTGGACGCCCCTATGCCCTGCTACAGAGATGGGCTATGGAGGCAGCTGAAGCCCATGCTGTCAGCTTAAGGGACTGAAACAAAGTCTGGGATGGGAAGAGAGCAAAGCGATCTGCATCAACTCCTGCTGTTCTGAACTCCACATCTTCCACTTTTCAGTACCTCTGTTACAGGTTTTGATCGTTTGTTGATACTGCTGTGGATCAGAAGCCTTTAGCTGGGAGTGGCAAGTGTATGCTTCAGTGATGCTCAGGTTGGTGTTTTTGAAGTGCACTCCTACCTGTGTGTCACAGACACACAGCTCGTACATTTCCACTCGTGTTTATTCAGTCCTCTGAGATCAACATGAGACTTTTGGAGCCTGCATGGTCAAGCCTTTCTGTAAACGTCTCACCTTCACTGAAGCTCAAACACAAGTTTACACAGAGTTCAAATAAAAAAAGGTTGGTGTTTGGCAGCATTTTCTCACTTGGTTAGCAAGAGCGCCCTAGGAGCCGATTAACCCTGTGTGTGCTGTGAGCTGAGTAGGAATCCTTCAGGGTTCATGTCAAGGCCCTGGTGCAAGTGCCAGAAGGAAAATTACTTAAGAGACTGAAAAGATACCCTCATGCAAGTACGAATTAAGGAGACAAGTGGATCAGTGGAAACCTCAGCTTGTGAGGATTGCATTAAAAATACCTTGTTTCATGGCAGCAACTGGTCTGAAAACTTCTGATCTATATTCTCTGGTTTGCAGAATTTCAGTCGAAACCATAATGCTTTTCAAAACTGCGGTTCTGCACCATGACACAGATGGAGTGTATTTTTCTTGAAAATCTGCAATTAGATGAGCTCTTACTGTTGTCTCTGCACTAGTATTAAAACTTGATTGGCTTTACAGTGAGCTACATTCAGAAAGTGATCTGGCTGAAAAGTAACATATCACAACCTCAATTTCTGTCCGTTAAAGCAAATGGCATTGTTTTTCAACTGGTTAAGTTTCTGGAACCAACATAAAGTTTCAATTTAGTATTTTCATTTATCTCTAAGAACAAGGGTGGAAAAAAAAACCCCTGCACATATGTAGCTTTCTGCATCTCTCACACTAGCACATAAGTTACATATTTTCTGCTGTTGAAGTCTCATTCCAGGCGCTATCAGCATGGTGGATGTATAAAGTCTCCTGGGAATTTTTTTGCTTGTGTGCCTGGTCATGTTCTTCTGGTCCCTTGGGTGAAGATGTTCTCTCCCTGCTTGTGAAGGTAGAGAGGAGGTCGTGTCTGCTGCTAGCAAGTCTTTGCATCTCCATTAATGCTCTCCTAATATTTGTTCTAACTCTCTCCCTTCTTCTGCCTGACAGATTTCAAACAAGGGAGCTTTGAGGCTTTTCTGACTGAGCGAACTTCAAGCAGTTGGTAGTTTACAACCTCTTTAATCCTTGATAAATAACACTGATCAGACACCAGACAGCAAGAGGGAGAAAAAATTTACATATGCAGATGTGATTCTGGCACTAGCCTGGTAAATAATTTTTGCTTAACTTGTTTTTATATATCCCAGAAGGATATTCTCCAGAAAATGTCAGGTCTGAGCAGTGCTAAAACAAGTGGTTATATGGGTTCCTGCCTTGAGCCGTTTTGCTAGGATGCGTGGTTAAAGAGGAGATGTGTCTTGGGAGAGCACTGTTTCTCTTTTTGCTGTGTTGGCAGAGAATGCTTTCTCCCACTGTAGCCTGGGCTGGCCCAGTATCCAGTGGGGGATGATGCTGGGGATTTCCCTTTTATGTGAGAAGAGGAAAAGGAGTTGGATGAAGGTGCTGTTTGATTTGCTAAGTAGCCACTGGAGACAAAGCAGTCTGCGCCTTTTTGCGCAGCAATGAGTTGTGTGTTTTTGACTGCCTGTTTTCTGAAACCAGGAGTGTTTCGGAACTGTTCCGTGGAAATGGAGGGCACAGCATGCTGGATGCTTTCACAGTGTTGGTGTCCAGATGATTTGTGGCAAGGCCCATCCTGCCATCAGTCTGCCAGATGTGCCTCACTGCACAGAGGGTCCGGCTGAAGTGGCTCAGTTCGTAAAGTTTTTTGCTGTCAGGGCACAATTTCTCAGGCCAGTGCAGAGGAAATGTATGTGTTTGTGTGTTTTAAATCGGTGAGTTTAGCAATCACCCTACTTAGACCATTTCTGTTTGAATTACGGAATGGTTTTTGTTTCTTAGAACAGAAGATGCTGTGTGTCTCTAACACCTGTGGCACCCTGTCAGTGATTTCTGCTTTGGTTGTCATGAACCTCATATTTCAGTCACTTAACCTCCAGAATGAGGAAATGACACTGTTTGCAATAGGAGAACTGGCTTTTCATAGAAGTTGAGTTTTGGGTTTAAGAAATTCCTTTGCTAACTTTGGCCTAGTTTGGGAGCTCTTTCTGTCAGGCACGTAGTATTTCAGATGAGTTAGCTATGCCTGTGACAGTAGCGGCGTGCTTGCTTTTGGAGAATCCCAGCACTGGGAAAAAACCAATGTCTTGGTTACTGCAGTACCATTTCTACTTCTGCTTCTCCTTTCTAGTCACTGCAAAAATGACAGCCTTGCTTTCATTGCTCTATGAATCCGAAAAGGCCAGATTTAGAAGGCACACTTAATGAATTCAAATCAAGGGCTGGTTTTTATTACAGAGAAATATGGGAGGAGAAAAATGTAAGTTGAGATAATTTTTTTCTTGTTTTCTTCATGCTGCAAGAGGCTTGGTTTTGTGAAGAAGCTGCTATTTGACAAAATGTTCTGAAGCGTAAGCGCAGAACTGGGATTTTGTCACGCACTGCTGCAAAAGCAGAGCAACTGTTCACACTCACATTTTGGTGTGGAATTTAGCTGAATTTTTTATAGCAGCTTTAGTCAGATTTCTGCCTGTCTTGTGCTACTGCCCTCGCTCTCTTGGGCACAAGATGATTACTGAAATTTTGAATACATAGTCTTAGTGTGTTAGCTGTGACTCCCATTAAGAATCTAAGCCTTTTGAAAACTGCCATAAAAATATTTGTAAGAGGTTTCTTCTCTGTTTCTTGTTCCTTACCTCCCAGAAAGTCTTGCCCTGGAAACAATGAAACCCAAAATGTGCATGTTGTGTATATTCAGATTCTTCCTCTTGGTTGGTGTCTGTAGGCTCTCCTCCCCTACAAATAAAGTTTTGTGTTCTTTCTTATGCTTCATAGTTTTTTTATGTTTTTGGGTGAGGATGTTTTGTTTGTGACAGAACACAATGATTAGTTGTGTTGGAAAGTGATCTAGAAGCACCAAGCAAAATTGAATGCTTCATTGTGCTTGGTACCATGATGAATATATTTTCTATTTCTAGATGACTTGCAGCACTACTAATTTCAGAGTTGTCTTGGAAACACAGTGAAACAGGTTTTTACCTTTTTGATCTTACATTGTGAGTGAAGGGTGTATTTTTCGGTTGGAAAAGCACAGTTTACTTAGTTATATTGCCAGGCGCAGCAGAAGTTAATCCTTTGCTGCAATACGTCTCCTGGAAAAACTACGTTTTAATTTGATGCCAGAGGGTTGCTAATGGATGGGAAATTGGGGAAATGTACCTCTAAGTATGGAAGTGTTAAAAGCCGATGTATGTTACATATCTCTACTCTGTGTAAAAGCAGTAACTTGGTGTAGCCCTGCCTGTGCTCAGGGTTTGTTCTCACTTGGGTGTGCCTCTTCCAGCACTCTCATCCCGTGTGCATCCCTGAAGGATAGGCAGTATCCTGACAGCTGAAACTGGCTGCTGCAGGCATGTGGTGGTTGAGCTGTACAAGAGCCCTTTCCTGTAGCATGTACAGCAGTTGTTTTAAATCTGTCTCCTGGTCAGTATTTCACAGATGAGTTGGATAGCATTTTTGGAAAGTAAATGAACTCAAGTTCTTAATTTCTTGGTTATGCTTATATGAGGCTGTAGCACTGAGGTATTTTAAAATTGTGTATCAGTTTGATGGCTTCCTTGTTTTGACACTTGCTTGCTTTACCAAATAACATATTTAAATACTTCAAAACAAGTGTTGCAAGATTCAATTTTATGTGCACACTGTAATTTACTATTCTATCACCTTTCTTCAAAATACAAATACTGCAAAAAATGTTGTATTTTAACATACATACAATCAAAATGTTTTCAGTAATGTTTCTTTCTGCTTCTTGCATTGCTTTTTGCAAAGGTTGTAGCCTTGGGATGTTATCCAGACTTTGAACTGTAAAAGGAAGCGTAAAGAACACAGAATGTTCTCAGAATAGTCTCAACTGCGAGCAGATGGCTTCATTAAATTCTCGTTAGGATCAAGGAGAGGAGTTACTGCTTTTGGGAGAAAATTGGCTAGAGCAATTGCTTTTACGTTGTCATCCCATGTGTGTGGCAGGTAGCAAGAATATTTTTACAATAACTTTATGTAAAGCAATTGGTCCATGTACCTTCAAAAAACAGGTGCAGAAGAGTGCTGCCTTTGTTCTGTAAACTGATAGGCACAAATCAGAGCAAAAGATTGAACATTTTATCATTAAACTTCCTGTGCATGTTTTATATCTTGGGCAGGGAAATCTCTGCTAGTTGCTTGCATTTTGCTCCTCAACCCTAGACATTTGATACAGTTCTGTTCTTAGCCACAAAATCTTTTGCTTTGTTTTGCTTTTTTGCCACCTTTTCTGGAGAAAACAGAGGAAAACTACATTTATAATTAAATGTGGTTATAAACAGCTTGCGGTATGCAAGAGGTAGTATTTTTTCCTGTAGAATGCAAAGACTTCTCGCAGAAGTGTATCAGGAGTCCAGTTGCTCAGGGTATCAATGTTCTTACAAGGATCAAAGTTAAGCATGAACAGCGTTAGCAAAGTTTTGCTTTGCTTGGACCTGAGCTGTAGTTTGGTACTTCATGCTCAATTTCTTCCCTACCCTTCCACTCCTGAAGTTGAAGATCAAAGTTCTGAGGTTTGGTTCAAGGCACATTCTCTGAAGTTATGGCATCTTTTTTTCTTTTCTTTGAGGCTGAATAGCCTGCTAAAAGCAGAAAAATGTCTGGGTGCTAAAGATGGGGATGGATTTAAGGAGGAGAATTTGAAGCTGGCTTTTGCTCTTGGAGATGAGAAGTCAGAGACATGGAAAAATGTACCTGTTAAGCCCTTTCAAAATCGGATGTTTCCTTTAATTTGTTGTTTATAAAATTAAATTTGGAAGCAGTAGACCTAGTATCAGGGAAGACAGTGTCCTGCTGTAGATTTTAACAGTATTGATTATTGCATATTCATTCTTTTGCCTGTGAAATGCCTCTTTATTACACATTAGATGTTCGCCTGAGTAGCAGAGGAGGACTGGTGGGTCTGCTGCTGGTAGGTCTGAATTGCTCTGTTGAGGCTTGTCCATTGGTATATCCTGGGGATGACTTGGGCTCTAACCAAGCTGCTTGTCTGGTTTCGGCTCTATAATCTATTAAAATGCCTCCAGCAGGTAATCTGTGACAGTGACATTGAGATGCATTTGTTGTTTGAGATGAGAGGGTGGGGAATGCCTTTATTTATGCAAGTGGTTGTAGATTGGTTTATTTCACCATATTGAACCAAATACTACTGTGTAATAGTTGTACAGAAGTTTCTATGTGCATGTTTGCACACATTTGCATAGTAGAAAAAGTCCATGGTTTTTTTCACCAAGTTGCATTTTAAGGGTAAATTAGTAGTGTCGCAGAAACTGTCTGAACCAGACATCATATTGACCACTATCGCTGCAGGAAAACTTGTCCTTAATTAGAATCAATATATTCCACATGAGAGAAGAAAATGACCTTGTAGTTGGAAGGATGTATTACTGGTGTGTTACTGGCCTTGTTCTGAGGTTTTCCCTGCGCTATTCTCACCCCAGCTCCTTCTGCTAAGTTTTATACGTCCGTGATGCCTACTTTTAAAACATGATATTTTATGTGTGTTCTCCAGGACTGTGTGGTGCTAAGACAAGCTGGATGGTACTATTATTTTGATAGAGTTATGTGAGCAGACCCACTGTAAGTACGGTTTTGGCATTCATTGTCTTGTACCTGCCACTGTCTGTAAGACAAACTTCTCAGACTTGTCCTGGCATGCTTCTGTCAAACCCAAGGGTCTGTATCAAGGCTATAAGTGGAACACTTCTCCCCACCCGATGGTACATCAGATGTTTTCCAGGATGTTCAGAATTGGCAGCACCTTTCATACCTCATTTTTCTGCTTCATCTCGCTGTTGCTGACAGGTGCTGCAGTGCTTCACTGGGGTGAGGGGACCCTAATGGGCAGGTCTTTTAGAGCCCGGATTGCATCTCATCTTCACCTTTTCTTTGAACAAGAACTGAATGTTATATAACTACAGTTGTGGTACATCAAGGAGTTTTAGCACTATGTGCTACTAAAAATAGCCTTGTTAAACTCCAGGCCTTGCACGTCCGCTGGACAGAAACTCAGTCATGTATTTGTTTCTGTCATTCTTTTTTGATGTTTTGCAAACATCTCATAACAAAGACTATTAAGCCTTTTGGACATCTGGGCTAAATCACATTTAACCAGCTTATGTGAGCAAATGTTTCTACCCATTCACATAGTGAAATGTTAGCTGCAAAGCCTAGGATGTCCTGCCACAGAGATGAACGGCTTAATGTGGTTATGGTTAACTAAATTCACTCAGTTTATTCTGACGCTGGCTTTTTCTTATGAACATGGAAATGATTGCCACTTTGCAATCTAGGGTTTTTTTTTTTCATTTTTAGAGCTATGCAAATACTCCACTTTTGCACTTGCTCTGTTTAGCTTTTGCCAGCTGTTGAACTTTGTTAAGCAGAAGAAAAAGGAAGGACTGCTTGCAGACATATCACAGGTCAGATGCCTCTCATGTGTGGTCAGCCTTGGTTTGGACCAAATAATACCCAACACCTCAAAATATCTTTTGTTGGTGATGATGATGTTTTGCTGTGCTGGTGGAGTGAATTATCAGCTTCCTTGAAACTGGAGCTGTAATAATGGCCTATATGTTAAAACAAGAAAATGTTCATTAAGATCGGAGTATAAATAAATCCTCATGTTGGTGTTAGTCTGCCTTGTATCCAGAGCTTTCCTAACATGCAGCAAAGGCAAACAGACTGGAGTTCTCATATTCCCTCCTGCAGCTCAGAGCCAGTCGTCAGCACTGGAGCTCCTGCGTGGCACAGCTTCACACTGCCCCAGCTGCTGCGGGTGGCCCAGGAGCAGGGTGGGAGGAAGGTCGGTCCTTTAAGGATGCAGCCTTAAGTTGTGGCTTCAGGTTATGCTTAATTCAGTAACTACAATTGCCTGGGTCTTGTTCCCTCCTTCCTCAACCTCCTGTGCTGCTGTTGATTCCCTTGAATGAAATCTTAATGATGATGGTGTTCCAGTTAAAAATCTATTCTCTGTCTCGTTCCCCTGAAATATCTTCCCACTGAAATATCTTGATTTTTAAATTATTATTTCTGTTTTTTATCCCCACCATACTACGTGGCCATTGCTGAGTGGTGCATTACTTGCCCAAACAAGCTGGGCTTATTCTGTTCTTGTGCACTACTCTTCAGTGCTGAGTGTGAATCCTGCAGATCAGCAAGGAGGTTTTTACTGTCCAGGTAACAAAATTGAGGCAGTTTTACCCTAGCTTCCTCAAGTCCTGGTTGATGGGCAGCGTCTGCTGTGTAGGTTGAGAGTCTGAACGGAGGCTTGTGCTCCCTGTCCTGGATGCTCTCTAAATCCTGGCCTGACTATAGTCTTGTCTGTAAGAGTTGACTAATAATTTGACTTTGTGTCCTGTAGGCTTGCCTTACCCTCCCTCTGCTGGTGATCAGCCTTCTGCAGTTTCCTGGATATAGAACTATTACAGCCAGGCTTTTTTAAAAGTTATGAATCCAGTAGACTTCAAACTTTAGGACTTTAAATGATTTGAAACTATTGAAATGGGCTTTCACAATAGTATGCATTCTCTAGCATTTTTATTTGCTATTTTCCATTTAAATTTGGCAAACTATCAGTAGGAACAACTCTGTATTCTTCTGCAGTACTCTGCAGCTCTGAAAACCTTTTCATTTGAGAAACAAGATTTGTGTTTTGGTCACATCTTCCAGCTTGCTACAGTAACACATTGAAGTGTTTGCTTCATCCGCTTTAATAGATCACTTTAAGATCTTTTAATCTTACCTGTCTCAGTTTCACAGCTGTTGAGGACAAGGAGTGGAGGACAAGATTTTTATTTTATGACCCCTTCAGCTAAGAAATGTCCAGCTCTTGATTTTTGTAGTGTTTTTGTCCCACCTGGGCAGTGAGGTGATACAGATGGTCATGCATTTGTTTCTTGAGATTGTGCATCTTCACTTTTTGGTGACAGGAGGTGTCCCAGAACAGGCCGTGCCCTGTGCTGTCTGAGGTTGCTGGTCGATCTTAATGTTTATCACCCACCCAGGAGTCAAAATGGTGAAACAGAACCCTGTGTAGCAGTGGGAGAGAGTTGCCCACCTGGCCTTTGGCTGTCCTGGCAGCGTGTGAGGCAGTCTAGGGGTTGGTGTGGGGCCCTTGCTTGCACCTGTGTCTCTCACTTATCAGAAGTGTATGGAGATGAGTTTATTTAGGGCACAGGAGAAGTCTGAGGATGCTTCTTGGGAAGCAGATACCCTGCCACTTTAGCTGCTTCTCTTAATGTGTGTTGTACTGATGAGCTGAGAAGAAGGTAGGTGATACCCACTGTTGTAAGATGGTGGTAGAATTTGATCGCTGCTGCTGCTGTGATATTTTTGTATGCAGTGTGGTGTTAGCCAGCTTGATTTCCGCATGCAAGCTGTTAAAGCCCAGATAGGGTGATACTGTGAGAACAGGCACTTCTTCAAACCTGCCTGTATTCATATGCATAAGACTAAGACTGTGATGTCTCTGCTGATAATGTTTTCTAGTCTTGCTTGTAAATACTGAAAGTATGATGACAGAGCCCCATGGCAGGTGTGGGTCATTTGGTGCAGTTGGAAGAGCCTTGTGGTGACAAAGGAGGGGCTGCTGGGATGAGACAGCTCTGAGAGGTGTGGAGGAGGACAGCAAGTGGCTGGGAGATCAGATGGTGAGTGGTGGGAGATCCTTACGAGCTGTGCCACTGAATTCTGAGCCCATTAAAGAGTCAGAAGAATGTTTATTAAACTTGTTTTCCTCTGAAAACTTAGGAGGTGGCTTAGATGGAGAAAACTATGTGGTGAGTGACATAAACATAAGCATAATATGGTGCAAACTGGCGCAGATTGTAATTTTTACAGGTTACACAAAAATTATTACAGTGCTGTGGATCTCAGAAGGCAGTCCCCTCACCTTCTTTCTACTGGAACTGTTGAAGACTTTTCAAGTCTTCCTGGTAAGTAGAACTTTTCAAGTTTGAACTATTGTTTCTGTGCTCTACGAGGAGAAGCCTTACCTTGGTTCCATCGTGATGCTTCTCTTGGCTTCCTGATCCTGGCTTTCACCAGGAGCCTTTGTGCTCCACAGGAGCTGGCAGGGCTCTTTGCTGAGCAGCTGTATTCCCAGGCATGGTACCTGGGTAACTGCAAAACCTTTCCTGGTTTTGCAGTTACCGTGTCGTTCGGAGGTAAAGCAGTTGATCCCAGGCTTTTGCATTCTTTCTCAGGTATGGAACTGACAACTGCACTGGCACACGTCAGGGAACGTTGAACCTAACCTTTGAGAGAGCTGGAAACATGTTAAAGCACTGAACAGGAGATAAACGCTGTTGAGAACCTCTGAGCCTTGGAAAGATCTGTCACCCCCAGAGTGACCTGAGAGATTCTTAGTCAGCAGCTCTTCTTGGCCAGGATCTGACCAGACGTTCTTTAGGATGTGCTTTCTTGGGAAGTGTCCCGTGAAATTTCACTTAGGAAAGACACATGAACATCAGCAAGATGAAGCAACTTACCTTACAGCAGTAATATAAACAAACAGTGTTTTAGCTTTCCACTAGTTTGTCCTTGTCTTGCAGAAGGTTAATTTCGAGCAGTACTCTCAACTGTTAACATTTGAATTCCTCATTTCATACAAACAACAATATAAGTAAACAAAGTCTTTTTTCCTGTTGAAGAGTGATGTCAGTTCATATCATCTGAGACAACCTGCAGTGTGACACAGTTTTGCTAGAAGACTTGAGGGAGGAGTCAGCTGTAGTGAAATTGCGTAACCGTTGGCTGTCACTTAAACTTTGGATGTGCCACCAGTCTTTCAAAGCATATTAGAATTTAAAGAACTTTAACCTATTCAGATATATTTTAAGTGCCATGGCTCAAAAGAGCTAACAGTAAAATGCGTGGTACTTATCATGTTAGAAAGATAGAGAAGCTGTTTGAGCATAGGTACTCAGGTACCTATGGTTTTTTCTGCAGAATAACTATTAGCTTTGAGCTTTCTCAGAGTGGAATCATGGGAGTTTGTGGGGTCAATAAAGAGCAGCTTGTGTTGTGCCTTGAGGTGTGCAGTTGGCTGACCTTGCCAGTGGACTTCTCAGACCATTGCACGCAAACTCTAGCACAGTTTCTTGTGTGTCACTGAACAGCGAATCTGTTGTTAAAGACGATAAGCGTTTTTGCCATGCAGAAATACGTCTGTGGCCTTTAAGAACAAGGAAGCTTAAATGAAGCCTGCTATTTAAGATCTGCTGTGGTAACTGGGGACCATCAGCAAACAGTTCGACAGGAGACAGGTTTCTTGGCAACAAAAATAATGAGAACTGTTACTCAGTCTTTAACTGTAGAAGAGCAGTAGCAGAACAGCTAATAAATGGTGGTTAATCTGAAGTACTGATATTCAGCTTGTCATCTATATACTCCTGGATACCATGGGTGACTTCTAAGAGATCTGCAAAAGCTACTTAAAAGCAAGCTGACTGTTAGTAGACTTAAATTCTCAATGCGAGAAACTTGGAGATTAGCGTGTTTCAATTTTTTAGAAAGAATGTTCTAGACTTAAATAAGTCTAAATTATTTGCTGGAAATAAGACTGTATGTGAGAAGTTCCTCTGTTCATAAATAAAATTATCTAGCTAAGCTGGTAATACTGGGACATTGTTTTGCTTTGCTGTTACATACTCTTGCAGTAGTATAATGCTAATATTCCAATTAGAGAAAATTGGAGGAAACATCAAGGAAGAGTGAGAAGGAAACTAATGCTTAGTAAGAATCATTGTTGTGCTTATGGTATTCAATCTGTTCTTATTTAAAACAAACCCAAACCAAACACACCAAAGTGAAGCAGCAAACTTTTGGCAAATGAGCTGCATAACAACTGAAATTTAAATGTAGGAAGTCAATATATCCACAGAGAAGTTTGAACGTTAAATTATTTGAATTAACATGGAATTATGGGGGTTTTTTTAAATAGAAATGGCCCATTTATTTTACAAGCTGCATAGGAACTTGGGTTTGTTTCTTGCTCTGTTAAGCATGCTTTAGAAGAGAAGGGCATTTTGTGATGCAGAATGACACTCAGAGTATGACAGTGAGGGTGTCTTCTTGCGTCCTGTCTTTGCCTGTTCTGGGTCATGCAGCAGGAAAGAGAATATCTCTGTCCAAGGGTGTTCTCCTTTGTATATCTTCAGTGGTGTGATACCTGTAGCTCCTGACCTCAGGAGATTATGAAGAGACACAGAGAAGCAGCTAACAGCTTGAGCACCTCTACAGAATGTGGTTCAGAAGTAACATTAATTGCCATTGTATTCCCTGACATATCTCTCTAAGCTGGGATTAATTTTTGCATATGGCTGATCTTAACCTAATTTTTCCACTATGATATTTGAAATGTGAAAGCTGTGAGGGGTGGAGGTCTCTGGTTTTGAGATAGGACATGGTTGCCTGCTGCTGCATTTGGAGATCAGGTTCACTGGGGAAGGCTTTGTGTTTCAATGTAGAGCCCTAAACCTCGAGGGACACACATAAATCTTGTCTTGCCTCTAATGCTTTAATGTAATTTTACAGTTCTTCTTTTGTGTAATACTAAAAAACCTCAGATTTAGCATGCAAGGGCTGGAAACTTGTAGTAATTATGCTTTGTCAAGAAACTTTGAGGCAGAACCTCTGTAGTGTGCTGCTCGCACATCTATCTTTCCCTTTCATAATGTCCTTAATGACAGTGCAAACAAGATTCTTAAAGTTAATCATCAAGTGTAATAATGATTCTCTCTGCTACATTTCATTTGGCATAAGAAAAAGCTCAGTTTAGGCTTGGCAGGAGTTAAAATCCCAGTAATGCTCGTGAGAATGTTCTGCAAGCAAATCTTCTGTTAATCCTGTTCCTGACATGCTCACACATAATTTGATGTGAAATCTGAAGCATTTATACTGAAAGATCTGCACCTGTGTTTTTTAACGTACAGAGAGAGGCAGTATGGGCACAAACCGATACCCATTCACTAGCTAAAGGTCAAAATGACCTTTGCATTAATACCAACACAAGGGCTGTATTGAGGCAGGAGCAGGTATGATTGATGCTCTGCCACCTCATAGGGTGGATATAGCAACACGTGATAAATCACCGCATTTGTTTAAGTTCTCCCAAAGTCAGAGCTGTTTTTTTCAGACTCCAGTTAGAACTCGCTGAGTTCTTGCTAAACAAATTCCCCAACAAGACACCTATGTTTAACAAGTTCTGTTCTGCACAAACTTTATTGTGGTTGCTGGTATGTATAATTGCTTTGTGTATCTTACAGAAGTTTGCAGGCTCCTTGTCTGTACACAGTTAGTTTAAAAAAAAACAGTGAAGGTTAGCAAGCAACAGTATAATAATCTAATGATTATTTGTAAAATCCATGCCTGCGCTATCAGTGAAAAGCACTAGCAGCTTTTTTCAAAAGTATGATTGTGTTACTTTTTAGCATAAGAAATGCCAAGGTTGCTGTAGAGTTTTTAACATGATGAAAAAAGGAGGACCCTTTTCTGAGCTAGAATAACTTTAAACATAGCAAAACCCCAAACCTTTTAAAATGCTTGCCATTGAAGCTGTCTGCCTTAGGTGTTGGTTTTTTTTTTTTGGTGAAATGATGACTTCTTAAATTTTAAGGCTATTTCACTCTGTTTCCGTGGTGCTTGCCAGGAAAACATGAGTTGCAGTCTGCTATTGGAGGTTAATCACCTGTTGAGATCTGAAAGGTATCTGAAATGACCTTTGCAGTGTGGTGTGAATTCTGGGTTTTGACTGTAAACCTGGTGTATACTGATGTACATGGAGTTGGCTGGGACATGCAGTTAGCCCATGGTACATGCTCTCTGCCAGTCCTTCAGAGGCAACCAAGTGTCTTGAAAATGCAAGTAAACGTAAGGGAAGCACACTTGTGGCCAGGATTTAGCTGATGAGAAGGAACTCTAGTTTGTTACTACTGGCAGAATAAAGTAAATTGTTTTCATAATGGTGCTGCAGCAGGAAAAGAAAAACGTACCATCGAGGACATAGCCCTACCCTCAGGTAGTTCTGACTTTCATCTTTTCAAGGTCTCTTCCAGCAAGCAGTCCTGCAGAAAGCTCAGTCCTGCAGCTGATGCTGTTCAGCACCAGACGGGAGGGCTGCATCATGTCTGTCACAGGCCTGAGCCCTGACAGCCCTCAGTCCTTCAGGGTTTTCCTTTTCCAGGCCATGATCCTTCAACTGTTCCTTGCTTTTTCTTATTTATGACCTGAGGTGAGGCTGGGAGGACTCAGAGTGAGTGTAGTACTTACTGGGCTTCCCACTCTATTCTTTTGCCCAAGGAAGGCTCAGACTTAATGTCTTCAGTGGTCTTGCACATATATTTCATTAGACGCAGGCTACAGCTCCTACTGAAAGAGGCTTTGTGGTTGGATTTAAACTACCCTGACCTTTTCCTCCCCAAAGTAGGTTTTAACCTGTGTAAGTTGATCCAGTTGACTTCCCTAACTGGTTGCACCAGTGGCACGAGTTTTGACTGGGAGATGGGGATGGATGGAGATCAGAGGACACAGAAGTGGCCAGAGGTAACGGAGTACAGAACGACTTAAGTAAGCAGACTGGACCCCACATATCTTCCCCCTTATAGTTATCTACCTTCTTTTTTCCAGCCTCACTTTTGGGATCCAGGGGATGATTTTTTTAAGCCATTCACCCTGGCACACTGCTGAATTTCTGATGTGTGTCTTAAAACTAATATATTTGCATAACTTCTTATCAGTGCACAGTTGCTGTTTAGGACCTATAAAGGCTAAATGTGCTGTAATTAAATAAAAATATGGATAGAAGAGTCGGTTACCACATGTTGCAAGTGAAATACTGCAGGGGAAAGATGAATTGTTATTGTTACATGTTATTTTGTTATTGTTAATCTTTAGCCTGTAGCAGGATCTCAGTGGAAATAAATTTGGAAACTTGAGTGGTTTTAGTTCTGGAAGGTTGATGGGGAAGAAGGAATTGATCTTCTGTGTAACTCAGAACACCCCTCTCTCTGTCTCATACGGAAATCTGAGTATTGAAACTTTTTGCAGAAAAAGCAGCTTACAAAAACAACACCTGCATGGAGTCAGTGGCCTCAGCTTGGTACTTATGAAAGAGAATTGATAGCACTTGGTAGTGACTCTTAAGTAGCTGTCACACAAGTACAACATGTATTTTTCGCAATTGAGAAAAAACCCAGACATTTCAAAAGAGGGCTTTACCGTCTTCAACATGTGTATGTGCCTGATGAAGGAAAAATTGCACAACTTACACTTTTTAATCAATATGATTCACGTCAAGAGCAGCAACACTGCTGTCTCCTCACTGCATCCAAAACTGAAAACTCAGTTATCACAGATCCATTTGCCAGTTGGATGTTTTAGTTCTTTGTCCCAAATGAAGCTGGGAATGTGATACAGGAGGATTCAGGAATGTATTAATTGCCTGCGGTGCATTCTGGTTGTTTTGCTGTCAAGTGGGCATGTTTTTAACATGGTGTGACGTATCACCCTAACCAGTCTAATGACATTCTCATTATGACTTTGTGCAATGGGACGTAAGAGAGGGGAAGATAGTTCTAAACGGGTTTGTGTGATAAGGGAGTTTTAGTGCATGATCAGTAAGGTAAGAATATTCAGTAGCACAATGAGTTTTACCTGCGTTCATAAGTCAGAGATGTCTTTACATAATATGTAAAGCTTGAGGAAATCCCTTTTTATAGCTTTTTGTGTTTTCTTGGACACAAACAGTTTTGCTTTGTTTTTTAAAAAAACTGGATAAATTCCACCTGTGACTTTTGTTTTTTTTAATAGCAAATACCGCTGCAAGGTTCAACTTCTGAATTTTATACAGCTGAACACAATGGAGTTTGTTTTTGTTATTTCTCCACTGTTTTGAATAATTTGGTTCAAATCCTCTACTTCAGCAACCTCACGCAGGTCCCTCAGGGAGGCTGTGCTGTGACTTACACAACCAGGGAGCTGACTTTGGCTCCCTGAGCTGAAATTGCCTGCTTTCTCAGCACAGAAGCGATTGCCTGAAACAGAGAGGTAACCTCCACCAAGGCTTCTCTATAGTAAGTTGCAAAATATTCTGCTGTGCAGGTTAAAGGTTTCTTCATCATGGATGCTGCGATGAAAATTGGTCTTCCTTTTCCTCCTTTTCCACCTAATGCTACTTCATTTTAGAAGAAAAAAAAAAGAGAGAAAAGAAAGGAAGGCAGTGATTCAGATGCGCTTTTAAGGTTTGTTTAAAAGCTGTCTTTGTGTTTTGCCTTCTCACTGTAGGTGCATCTGAGCCGTGCATGCTGTTCACAGTGCTTAGTTCTATGTACAATAGAATCAGTTGGGTGTTTTCAGTGGGCAAACTGGCTGAGGATGTTTTGGTATGAAAATCTGTGCTCTGGACAAGGTGGCTTTTGTATTTGCTCCTCTGAGAGTCAAGAAACTTCAGGGTCTGGCACCTGTCAATAACTGACATAAATTGTTAAACCGTCTTGAAAGCCTCAGAAACCTAATTTGTTACTGAACAACAGGGTTTTTATACGCTGTTGTGGTGGTAAAATACTCAGTTCTTTATGCATTGAAGATTCACTTCTGTGTCTTCTCATTGCCAGTGTTGTTTGGAAGAGGCCATGCATTTCTTAAGGCAAGAGATAGAAAGAAAAATGTCGGGACAGCATTGAAAAATGCTTGATAATGGAACACTGTGAAGTAACACCTGGATGTTTTGTAATCTCAGTGTTCATATAACTCTCTTGGGTATATAAATGTATTCAGGCCAGTTAAGTGCAGTTTTTGTAAACAAATAGAAATGCTGAATAAATTAGTAGAAAAGCAACAAAAGGTGTTACCAGAAAGTGACAAAAGATGTGATCTAAGCTCTTAAATTAGGTAGTATAATGCAGCATGTTGATTTTTAGCTTTAGCTTTTCTGGGTTGCTGTATTCTCGCAGTGAATATAGAAATACATAACATTCATTCACTTCTCTAATATTATGAGGCATTTCCACATAATTGGTGGCTGATAGTCTTTTGGGTAAGATGTTCTGAAGCAAAGCTTGTAGCACAGACTTCTTGGTTGTTGGTTTTTGTTGTTTGTTTTTAAAACTCTTGATTTTGTTGTAGCGTCCTTCATTCGTTCTTTTAAAGAACAGTAACCGTAAGTATTGGCAGAATTTCTACTTTGTTGTCTGTTAATTTTCACTGAATACTTAGAGTAAGATTTGGAGGCTCATCTGCTGTTTCTTTTTGTTCAGGTTTTAGCACCAGCAAATAATTTTCTGGACTGCTCCATTTCTGATAGAAGGAGACCTTGCAGGATAATAAGAGGTGGTGCTTTTATGGTAAGAGGAGACAATTATCTCCTTCTGACCTTGTCCAAGGAAAAATGTGTGAGTATAGGGACGCTCCCAGTGACCTCTGCTCTTCATAGGTTCTTGTTTGTTGACCAAAATATTCTAATGTTGCCTCTGGAAGATCATTTGCTTCCCTAAGCAAATACACCCTGTTGCAAGTGGTTATAAATTTTACGTGTCATTAAAGTGGTGAATTAACAATGTGAAGCCGAAGTGCTGGTATTTGCTATTTCCTTTGTGCATTCTCCTTTCCTTTAGTTAGTGCTCTGTGGCTCTTGATATCACACAGTTGTGGTGATGGTGCCCTCAGTCTTTATTGGAATTTGATTCAGAACCAGTACCATGTTTTTGATTAAAAATTTATTAACGTAATCTTGTGTTGATATTTGTATAATATTGTAACTATTGGAAAGTTAGAATTGTGAAATACACTCTGATTGCTTCCTGAAGAAGGGTAGGGATGCACAGACAATATCATGAGTGCGTCCATCTGGCTTTATGGAACTTAGGTTGCCTAGTTACAGTTTCTCTTAACATCCTTAAAAGCAGGGGGGCTCCACTCTCAGCAGTAGCTGGCCCAACCTCAGTATTCGTATTTTGTCATTGGGATGCAGAAAGAGTTCGTAGTATTCCTGGGCTCTTTGCCTCTGTGATGGCCCATGTGTGCTTGGCTTTTTTGAGGGTGCTTGTGAGATCTGAAGAGTCTAAAGAGGAATTGAAAGCTGAGGATCCCAGTCCAGTTTTGCGTAAAGTCACTGTTTGTGACATAAGAGGGCTCTTCTGATTCATTGTTCCAAAGCCTGGTTTGACACTGGGCTCTGCTGCAGGTTAAAGCCCATGCACATAAAAGTCAGGCTGAAGGCAAACTTATCTTTAACATCACGTTTAGAAAAAGTTGGGAGATGTTGATAGGCCAGTAAATGGCTATATGAAATAAATTATTTTACTGAAAAGTGAATTTTCACAAGTGGGAAACGGGAAAAACATTTGAGGCTCTTCTCTGTAAATCCTATTCTGTGTTTGTTACCTGACTCCCCCCCCCCAGTGTCTTGTACAAGTGGTTAGCAAGTGTCATCACCAGTCCCATTGAGAGAGCATGGGAGCTATGGAAATTGCTGGTGTCAGCAACAGTTATTTTGATATGTCAGATGCCCAATTATTAAAATAAAGTGTTGATAATATGCACAGTTCTTGAATTTTGTAGTCTAGCCAACCTTTTCTTGTAATTATTTTAAAACTCTAAAACCACACAGGAAAATTTTTAGCGTGTTGTCTGTGGGTAGTGTATGCCGTCTCAGTTATTCACAGCTCTATGTCAGCTTTACGTGTGGCTTCGTACGAGCATTTAAAATAGTTTTCTCAGAAAACTAGCATGTATAGAGGTTGTGGCTGACTTGAGATACAGGTAGCAAATGTACTTCTATTTGCAATCATCAAGACATTGATGTAGAAATTGTGTTTTGGTGAGGTTGGTGTATAGTGCTGTAATACTTCAGACATTCTCAAACTTAAAATTTGCCTCCATGATCTCTCAAATAGTTCTCTGAGTAAGTAAATTTACTTGTAAGTTAGTTTTCTTCTGTATTTTCTTTTTCTTTTTCATTCAGAATCTGTAGGACTGCATTACAGCAGGCATATGCTTGAATAGAGGATTAAAGAAATGCTTCTGATCTAGGTGGCAATTAAAATGCAGAACGAAGTAGTACAAGTTACATGTTGGTTGATGGTTGTTTTTTTTGTTTTGTTTTGTTTTTTAATGCAAGTAGGCTGTGTCATCCAGAAGTGCCTTGTAATAGATTAATGAGCTTTGGAATTTGATGGATTAGAAGAAAGTCCTCAAATAAATATATGCAAACACACATACATGAAGAATTGCAGCTCTTTTATGAAAAATTTCCTTAAGGTGGCTATCATGCTATTATACATAATATATTCCAGGCTGTCTTTCATTCATAATCCAGTTGGTGTTTTCTTTAATCTTTGAGGACTTAGTCACAGCTGTCAAAATAATGAGCTTTTCATGGTGTAATTTTTTGTTGTCCCTGTACCTTTCCCCCAAGCTTAAGTAATTGTTATCAGAAGAAACAAGGTTTTCTCCCCCATAAGTTTACACTGAAATACAGTTTTTGCTCTTAAAACCTGACAGCATATAAGTTTTGTTAGGGAGCTCCTGCAGTGCCTGCTTTAAAGGATCACCTGTGTTTGGTCAGATGAGAGGACCTGAAGGGTGCCTGCAAACCTGCAGTGCTTACACAGATGTTAATTTCATGCTCAAGGTCTAGTTGGATTAAAGGGTTTAATTATGTCATAGCTTTTGGCAAGATGGAGTAGTTACTCATGTGTGTAGCGTGACTACAGGTGTTGTCCAGACAGGCAGCCAGCGGCACTGTGATCAAAGGAGAAGGATCAGCCCGGACTTGCAAACCGCCCTTCACCTGAACCCAGCTGCCCTCACACCTCACCCTGTGTCCATGGGCTTCTCTGCCAGAAACAGAGTGCTCAGGGGTCCTTTCCTGAGAGGCTGACCGAAGAGGGGTGCACTGCTCTTGGGAGCCGAGTTCTTGAGCTGAGGTGCCTTGGCTTCAAAATAATTTGGCCTCTTCTGCTTATCCCCGCCTCTGTGAGGTGCAGGGGCTGGCTGAGAGAATTCTGTGATTCTGAGGGCCCCGCCCGACTGCCTGCCTGGCTTTGGAGTCCCCAGGGGTCTCAGACCCTAACTGGAGCCACTGGCACGCTGTTCCAGGAGCTAGTGAAGTCTGCAGGAGGTCAGCTAATTTGTTGCAAGGGTTTTCGTGAGCAGTTTGACACCTACTACAGCTATTTATTCAGACACAAGTGCTTTCTTATAAAGAAAATGCTTGTATAAGCCACAGGCTGCCAGAAGTCTTTTTTCAGCAGAGGCAGAAGAGAATTTTCTTTTCCCCTTAAGATTCGTACAGCTAAAATGGATGATTGTACCTTTGTTTGCTCTGCACACAGTAAGCTGTAAGGAAGTGTGCTGGGATCTGAAAACTCCGGTTAGCAATAGCAACTGAGGCAATTGGCCTCTTGTGGTAAGCGGCAATTTTTGTAAATTTTAACTCTGCACTTAAATATTGAGTAGCTACAGCCATAGAGATGATCTGGTTGGATGATTCAGTTTGCCTGCTGTGTTTTCTCCAGAAGAATGAAAGGTAGACAACTGTTTTTTACAGCAAAAATAAGTCAGTTGTATCCTACTGGTGCTTTTGAAGAATATCCAGCAATAATTTATAATAGCACAGATGGGAAGTGATTTCCACGGGGGTTTCTTGTTGAAAAAAACATTGTGGGGAGAGTCAGACTAGATTCCCCTCTCTATAACACATAAGATCTAGAAGATTTTGAAAAATTTCTTTCTAAGCAGAAGTGGGTTTGATGTACTTGTTTGACACCTGCTACCGTACTGGCAGCCACAAATCATGTACTGTCGAAGGACAGGGCAGACGGTGTGAAAAGTCCCCGTATAGGTTCTCCCTTGTCTTAGAGACCTGCAATATTGAGCTGCTTCCTGTAATTTTGTCTTGCCTGTTTCTTTTTGGGGGCTTTTGTCTTGTGAGCCTTTCATTACAGTGAAGAGGTGCAGCCTCTTCCCATTTGGATCTGTGGGAACCCTCTTACTGTTGACTTCAGTGAAGTCCAGATCAGACCCACGCTAGCTTGCATGTAAAAACATTATCCCTTCAGGTACCCCACACCCTTCTAAAAGCAGTTGGGTGAACAGTAGGAATAATGTGTGCTAAATACAAGCTGATGTAACAGTATTGTAACATATTTAGAAGTGTGTTACCTAGAATAGTGTTGGGATAAAAGCATCCTGTGCCCTGTTGTGAGCGCTTCAGAGCGGCCCACTCTTCTCCTTTGATTACACCGAAATAATTATGAATGCGTGAGATTTTGTTGTAAATATCTAAATATTCTTACTCTGAGGTTGTGCATAAAGCAGCTATTCAGTAATGCAGGAGAGAGTGTTCAAGTGCTTTATATGGATATATTACAGGTGGTTGTGGGGTTGGCTGATGTCTAACCTGTCTGAACATCCCTTGTATGCCCTGTACCAGTGTGAGAGAAGTCAGAGTCTTACCAGAATCAATAATTGCTACTGCAGTGCAAATGCAGAATCATTTTGTACTGGGTTAGCAGCCAGCTTGGGATAGAGGAAACAAATTGAATTTGCAAAGAGCTGGTATGTGTGCTTTTTATCAGGATTGCTTAATAGTTTTTTGTGTTAAGTGCAGCATCAGCATCTTGGCTCATTGGATGCAAATATATTGGTTCTGGTTTCTGTCAGAAACTGCCCTGGTAACCTGGGAAATAAAAGCCAAGCTTTTCAGGGAGGATTTATTATAATTCCCATATCAAAACCTGCCCTTCAGGTTTACGTGGTAATGATGTCAAACCCAATTTCTTATCTCTTTGCAGAAAGGCCATATTTCTGACTGCTCTCCAGCTCCAGGGGTGTGCAGGAGGCTCTAAGGGGAGGAAGGTATGTACAGTGAAACTAAGGAGTACACCCGTGCAGCAAGGGGGCTGTGGTGGATTTGTGATCGTGGCTTTGTTAGTAAAACAAATAAATACACTCCAGGAACACTAGGGACTTAATTCATATGGGAAAATGTTAAATAAGGACCTAAATGATAAGCTCCATTTTTTATTTTGTTTTGCTTCAAGACTAGAATAGTTCTCAAGAAATTTAACTAAAAAGGGACTTATTTTACTCAGGTACATACTGTATATACCTGTGCTTTAGTTACCACTGAAAGGTCTTGTTCAGGATACTAATTCTCCTATGTAATGCAGTTTTTGTGTGTGGGGGGGTAAGTGGGCCTTGGTTTCAGAGACGTTTGTATCTTTGAAAGTGTTGCTGGGCCACCTGGGATAGTTTGTTTTTTTTAAAAGCACGCACACTTATTGATATAGACTTGGAGGTACTTTTGTGAGTGCCAGTAGTGACCAGTAGACATCTTCAAATAATTTTGAATTACTGACTCAGTCCTATGAGCCCGAGAAGAAATGACGAAGAAGCTGAGCAATATTTTTTATTGTGAGAGTATGTTTAAGTGGTAGGGGAAGATGGGCTTGGAATTTCAGGGACTTTATTTCTTGGTCATTTGAACAGTTCTTACTGCAGTGTTGACACCCCAGGTTCAATATCTGGGAGAACCCAGTGAGGCAGAAAAGGTTCTTTAAAATACATCTCTCCCTGGGCAGCTCTTGAATTCTGCAATTGGGATAGCTCAGCACCCAAGTTAGTAGAAGGTGCTGGCACTGCAGCTGTGATTGGGTCCCACTGGTCATCCCTGTAGTTTTACATTAATAATTTATGTTTAGTTCACTGCTGTGCAGCCATACAAAGGTCCCACGACAGTGCTCACAACCTCTGATTGCTTGGAGAACAGCTTGTCCAAGGCCAGTTTGAGATTTCTTTTTCTGAAAGCAAGACAAAGCAAGCAGAATCAGACCCATTTGCTCTTTCCTGTTCTTTAGAATTGAAAGCTAACATGATATTCCTAACAATCCACCCATAATAATGTGAAAAATAAGGTTTTTAGTCTCCTATTTATATTCTTGTAATCTTTGCCCCCCAGAAGCACATAGTAGTAAAGTGAGTTAAAAAAAATAAATCTATTCAAGTATTCCATGTAAGATTATAAAAATTCTTTGCTTTAAGATCAAGCATTAGTTTCCTGAGTACTACTTCATGATATATTATCATGCAGAATCAGGAAAATACTAAATTTCTGTCTTCACAGAAGGTTTTACCCGAAAACTAAGAATTTCGGTATCCTCGGAATTTTTATCCTCTTACAGCACTTAGTGCACCTCCTCCAGCAAGCTTTGTGGTGGAAGTAAAGACCACATCAAATTATCTTAAAAAGCTTAATCTAATTTGTAAGCACCTAGCAAATACAAAGTATTCTGAAATGTAACTAATGCCATACTCTACATGTATGTTAGTCATAAAGGGCTACTGGTCAGCTAGTTTGAGGTTTTAACTTACCTCAGCAGAAAATGAGTTCATATGTACAGTATAATAACAAAAAGAATGGTTAAAATTTTTTGACGGTTTTCATGAGACAGTCTAAAAAGGGCACTGTGCTTGAGGTTTTGAGAACTAAAGCAAAGGATAATATCCAGCCTGTCCTTATCAGTCTAAAATAAATGAACTATGTAAATAAAACTTAGCTGTAAATTGTACACTTCTTACTGTTTAATTACTTAAAATACAACTGTTGCTAACTTTTTCTTCTGATTTTGGAAACAAAACTTTAGGCAAATTGAAAAAACAAAACAGGTTTAACCAAAATCTCAGTTGGAGTTCTGTGGTCTGTTTTTTCATGTACTAAGCCTTAAAATCTTTGTTATCGAATGGGCATCACTAAACATTGAAGCAGGTCTGTATGCTGTTTAAAGCTTCCCAAAGCCTTTGAAGAAAGTTATTTTGGGAGGTCTTGCAATTTATGCCCTTTGACAGATGAATCCTTTAGCTGCCTCCCTTTTCTGCTAGGGGAAGCAATTTGCTCATAATTTTGCCTGTCTCTGCATATTGAGCTTCATATCCCTCATCATAGTAACTTTCAAGTTTTACAAACGCATTTTTATTATTATTATT
>NW_010209873.1:0-2393 GCF_000695765.1 Mesitornis unicolor | reverse complement strand
TAACGTTCTGGGATTCTGGGATTCTGTGATCCTGTCCTTCTAAAAGGAAAAATTAAATTCTCCACAAAGCAGACAGGATGCAGAATACAATGAAGCTCCATGAAACTCCTCAGTGACAATTCTACCTACGTGAGTGTCTGTGTCTCACCCCTGACTGAATGGGTAAGCATTAAGAAGTATTGCATGTCCTGAGAAAGCCTCTACAATCACTTTTGTTAAATATTAAAACAGTAGATAGAATTATAGTTATTTAAACATTATAGCAAGTTAGAGTGGAGGCATATATCAAACAAATATAGGGCAATGTACAGCAAGTTTTATTGATTTTATTAGACAGGATCAACATAATATCAAGGCAATCAATGTATAATAAACCAATAAAGGTTGAAAAATATTATAATATAATAAGTTAGTTCAAGAAAAATGTTCATGACCAGGCATCATAACAATGTAAATACTGTGAAAAAAAAGATTCAACTTATTTTCTTTATCTTTTTCTGTTTTTCTGTATCACCATCAACCCAGAAGATTGACTACCAAATAGACTGAGTTTGAAGTGATCACTAGACTCACTGTTTTATCTAATGGCATTTTTATGAACTTCTTTATGTCTTATGCGTGGCTTAACCTTAGCTGGTAACTAAGCCCCACACAGCCGTACGTTCACTCCCCACTACTGTAGGATGGCATGGAGAATCAGAACGGTTAAACTGAGAAAACTTGTGAGTTGAGATAAAGACAGTTTAATAAGTTAAGTAAAAGCCTTTCATACAGGCAAAACAAAACAAGAAAAGGAATTCATTCCCTACTTCCTACCGGCAAGCAGGTTTTCAGCCATCTCCAGGAAAGCAGGTCTCCATCACACATAACAGCTACTTTGGATGACAAATGCCATCTTCTTTTCCCAGCTTTATATGCTGAGCATGATATATTGTATGGGATATCTCTTTGGGAGTTCGGGGTCAGCTGTCCCAGCTGTGTCCCCTCCTAACTTCTTGTGCACCCCCAGCCTACTCACTGGTAGCTGGGGTAAGAAGCAGAAAAGGCCCTGATGCTGTGTAAGCATTGCTCAGCAACAACCAAAACGTCCCTGTATTATCAACACTGTCTTTAGCACAAGTCCAACACATAGTCCCCTACAAGCTATTGTGGAAAAAAATAACTCTATCCCAGTCAAAACCAGCACAGCTTACCAGAATTAGCAGTGTTGTATTATAATAAGCACTGTAGAGCTTCTACCTCATACTTCACTGACTTTTAATATTTCTGAGAAATAGCTGAGAACTACAGAGACAAATTTGCTTGTCTTTCTCAGGTTTGCATGTAAAGTTCCAAGCAATAATTGATTTATGTGATAGGCCATTGTTGCATGAAACATTATCTTGAAGATCTGCTCTCTAAACTCAGGCTTCTACTGTTTGGAAAGTAAGGTTGAATGTTCAGGACTTTTTTTTGCTTTCTTTTTTTTCTTCTTCCTATTATGGCACTGTTACCATTTCACATATTATGTTTACATCCAAAAGCAGTGTTTATAGATCTGTCTGTAAGGTAATCTGTGAAGGACAGCAAGAGAGAAAAACAGTGTGAGAAATCTTCTCTTCTGACACCGGTTGATTTATATGGAGTTGAACAGAAGCAAATAATGACTCAGCTTAGCCTCTTCTCATGATTAAATCAAGTAATATAGATTGACTATAGTAATTAGAGTACTCTAGCTTCCTTCTAAATATTCAGGAAAGAAAAATATCTGGAAAGGCAAGCATTGAGAGGTGGGGGAAGAAAAGAATGCTTTTGTCAGTTAAATGTTAACAGTATCCAGAAATACTTAATGAAAAAATTAACTATGAACCAGGATGGGACTGTGGAGGCTGATGAGAAATTTTGAATTGGTCATATAAGCTACGTCAGAAGAAACATAAAATAATTTTGCGGACTACATACAGATGAAAACCTAAGTATAGGAAAACATTCAAGACATCACTACTGTGAAAGCAAAGAACAGAGCGGTACAGAGAGAGCTGCATATGATATAATTGCAGATCATTGACTAGTAGAGAAGTTTTAAGAGAAGAGAGGAGCATTCAAAATGACAGGCATAGGGACTTCTGAGGAGATCATGAGGTGGGGATAAGACTAACTTGAAACACAGGTGAGATAAGCCGCGTGGAAATTTCCATCCATATTTTGATGATGTGAATAGGATATGATGATCAAATCTTCACATTTCATATCTTCACAAAGAAAAAAAGGCTTGCTCAGTCCTTTCAGACTGGGCAGTGTGTTTTCTTGACCCACTTTGTTGTTATTCTACGCAGAATATATAAATGATGAAAACCATTCATCCTACATTTCTCCAGTTTATCTACACAGGGAATGTTACAAGAAAAAACGCA